>NC_068982.1:20151552-20154748 GCF_001194135.2 Octopus bimaculoides
TATATATATATATATGGGAGAATGTACGAAAAAAAACAACAACAGACGAGGACAGGTGGTGTAAACAACAAAAGGATGTATTAGTTTGACGCTCGAGAATACAGAAAGTCTTTAACGTTTCGAGCTACACTCTTCAACGGAAAGAATACGGAGAAAACAAGGAGAAAAACACGGAGAAAAAAAATTGAATGGTGTTAATGTAAAAAATATCTGAGCAAATGATGGGGTATTTAGTCGTTAGCGTAATTAAGAAGGGAAATTTTGCCACTGAGTTTCTTGTGAATGTGATCGTGATCCCCTTCCCATGTCTACTATGTGAGAATGGAAAATTCACGAATGATTGCTGTATTTGTTTACAGCGTTAAGTTAGTTCGAGCGCACGTCTCCAAAAGTATGACGTCCTCGTGATTCGTTTCATGTAAATAAAGAGTTTTGTAGTTCACTTGCCAGTTAATGGAGTTATAATAATCAGACTTTTTCCCGGTTAATTTGACTTCTATTTTATAAGTAATGCTAACACTTCATGGAATACTTAGTTGTGTTTTCTTTTCATAATTCACGGTGATTTCATCACGTTAACTATAAATCCCATTTACATTATAAACTCCATTTTGATGCAGATTAGTGCACCAGTTTACATTTACATGTATTTCGTGTGTATTTTTTCATTTTGTAAGTACGTAAATGTTTTATAGAAGCAGAAAAAAAAACAAACAAATATTAGCTAGTTAAGAGGGAGCATAATCATAACATATTTAAGAGAAAATTGTTATTTCCACAAAAAATGATAAACGAATATAACGAAAAGAGATAAACGCAATCTAAATAAACCAGTGCAAGCAAACAGGCATGATTATCCTGTAAACATTGTATTGTCTCAGCTTCTTCCATATAAAAAAATAAAATCACATAAAACGTTGCTGCCTAATCTACTAAGAGGAAATTTAGTTTCTCTGCTTACTTAGATGTAGCCTAATTGTATTTTCGTGATCTAGGTCAGCCACAGTAGAAAAATCTATTCATTGCATCTCCCTTGTTTTTGTTGGTTATGCGTTCAGTCTTTTTTTTTATGTCTGAAAAATCTCTCCATCGTTCTTTTTTTTTATTTTTTAACTATGTCTCAAGATATACATTTTCTGTTTGTTTTTCCCCCTTTATTCGTGCTATCGATAAATCAAATGTTTATCTACCACATACTATGCTTGTTTATCTGCTTTCATTTAACGTTATATAGAAGAAAGGTCAAAACCATATCTGATGGAGTAGAAGACATAACATTTGCCCCACATACACAAGTGTGAAACACTGTAAGCAAGATGTAGAGCTAGAAAACGCGAGAGGGAAATGAAAAACAAATGGAACAGGATATAATGAAAAGTGTTTCGGTCTTTTTACTAAATATAGCGTATATCATGTATTTTTAAAAGAAATAATTGTATAAAATAAAATACAGATGCATTTTCAAAAATGTATACGTGCACTTAGGGAACCTATTTAATAATAGCCGAAGACATATACACATACATACAAAGAGAGTTTATGCAGAAGTGCGCACATACAAATACATAGATATTCAAAGACACATAAAGAGTATAAAAGAACAAAACACAAATGCACTTTTCAAAAAGTCAATATATGCACTAGGTGAACCTACTGTAATAACAAATAGCCGAACGCATTTACACACTTAAGAAGAGAGTTCACATATATCTCATAAACACACACGCTTGAACGTCAATACTATTTTATATATCATTCATGTCCTTTGAAAATTTTCATTTACTGAGTTCCATCAAGTGAAGTACTTAATTACTTTATTCTTTTCTTTTAAGAGTAGAATTAATAAATTATTTTAAGATATGAACTATTATGGGAAATTTTGAATAATATTGAGGTTTAGTACGTTACATTTCTGTAAAAGACATTTTATTCCCTAGCAACCGCATATACAACATAAGGTTAACCGAAGGATTGTAAAGCTAGTTAAACTATATAGTATGATTTATCAATTTTTACCATCCTCAAGAGATTCCTTATTTAATATTCAAACATGTGATCGGTACCAGTTATTCGTGCAGAATAACATTTACATATATATATATATATGCATACATACATATCTACACATGTATTATCAAATTTTACCATCATCGAGAGATTCCTTATTTAATATTTAAACATGAGATCGGTACCAGTTATTCATGCAGAATAACATTTACATATATACATGCATACATACATATCTACACACATAGATACAGGCCATAGCCACTCGTAATATGAAAGAGCACTGGTGGAAACATTAATAAAATATAAACATAATAGACCAGGCACAGTGACTTGGGGCAGAAAAAAAGAAATTGTGCACAATAGTGGAAATCAGCTGTGAAGTGAATATCATCATAAAGCTAAAGGCCAGTGAAAAAGAAAACTCCTACGCTGATCAATTGAGAAACAGTTACTCTACCCAGTTTACAAGTTCAGGTTTATACCTATAACTATTGGGGCACTAGGATATGTAACACACTGCCTACGCACCAACCTTAAGAAATTAATCTTCACAAAATCTGAAAGGGGAAAGATAATCCGAAGACCACAGATTCAAGCCATCAGTGGAACTGTAAAATTTGTAAAGCTTTCCAGAAGTTTAGTATTTGGGTATATACACGCATATCTAGACATGAAACTATGTGTATGAGAATCCATACATAAAATAAATCATGCAAATCTACTCATGCACGAACTCCAAATACTGCACAATACAGCGTACACACGCGAATACGTTGTTGATGTTGTTGAAATTTCAATGAGTGTTGGATCTAGGTTAGAAACCGTGTCTTTCAATTTGGGCAAGAAATTTTGAAGTGAAACTGAATAATGATATACCGTGTGGTGTAGCGTCAGTTTATGATATTCTAGTTTGAAGGCTACATCCATGCAATCCCTGAGCAAGAGATTCCCACCAAGTATCTACAACATAGAAGACAGGAAACGTTGAGAAACAAGTGCAGGCTTTGCAAGATCTAGACTGAAGACATAAACCACATTATTCCCAACTATGAAAAAATATCTTCCAGATGTTACCTTCTCAAGAGGCATAATGTGGTGGCTAAAACGGTTTGGAACAGGATAACAAGAAAGGAAATACACACAAACAAAGCTGACCATATTGAAACCGATGGATCAAAGCAATATT
>NC_068982.1:20154758-20155480 GCF_001194135.2 Octopus bimaculoides
GGTTTGGAACAGGATAACAAGAAAGGAAATACACACAAACAAAGCTGACCATATTGAAACCGATGGATCAAAGCAATATTGGTGAACTTAAAAATTAAAACAGGCACCTATTTAAGACACAACCTGATAGATATCGTTGTGTGGGATTACAAGGAAAAAAATACGTTCAGTTGACCTCTGGACACGCGCACAGACAGACAGACAGACAGACACACACACACACAAATATACACACACAAATACACACACACACACACACAAACACACACTAGCTTCAGTCAAAGGTATGACGTAGTGTCTGATACACACTAGATGTTTTGATGGCAGAAATAGTATTCCGGTCTACCTAACTTTATTGAGCACTAGCAGAAATACCCGGCGTTGCCCGGGTTAAAGAGAATAATGAAATCTAAAAACGCCGTCTAGACTACGCATCATCTTTATATATAAAAGAAGGTGATCATGTACATACTTTCTTGCTGTTGTGATTATAACACCTCATTGTAAACTATGTTCCTTGGTTTCCCTTGTGGAGCATATACAAATAGGTTTTTTGTTGCTGCCCACTCTTGAGCAGCCAACATACAGTTGTCCATGTGAGAAGCAGGGCTCTTTCAAGAGAAGACCAGCTACAGACAGTGTTTGACCCTGATATTTGTTTATGGACATGGCAAAAGTCACACGAAGGGGGAATTGTAGTCTTCTGAATGTAAAAGGAATGT
>NC_068982.1:20155952-20156440 GCF_001194135.2 Octopus bimaculoides
CTCTTTCTCTCTCTCTCTTTCTCTCTCTCTTTCTCTCTTTCTCTCTCTCTCTCTCTGAAAGTATCTGTCATTACAGTATCGAAATGGTGTACATATACATGTATATGTATACATATACATCTCTCTCTCTCTCTCTCTCTTTCTGTCTCTCTCTTTCTCCCTTTCTCTCTCTGTGAAAGTATCTGTCACTATAGTATCGAAATGTGATTGTTTCAGTTAGTGGAATAGTTTCATTTTTAAAGTGAAAGTATTTGACATGAGTGTTTTTGTTTCACTTTTGACACGTAATACTTAAATAGTGGAGGAGATATTATGTTGCCGTGTGCTCGAACTCTGCAAGAAGTTAATAATTGGAACCCTAAGTTAATAACTGGAACCCTAAGTAAGGCATGTGTAAAATTTGAATGAAATTGGTTGCGTAGTTCTCGAGTTTTAGGGATTCACACAGACAAACAGACAGACAGACAGACAGACATACAGACACACAT
>NC_068982.1:20156450-20162583 GCF_001194135.2 Octopus bimaculoides
CAAACAGACAGACAGACAGACAGACAGACAGACACACATACAGACCGACATACCGACAGACATACATACAGACAGACAGACAGACACACATTCTCATTTTTATATATATAGATTCCATCTTCATAAATTACATTCTACTCAAGTCTAACATTATAGTACATCATATATACGCGTGTTCCAACCTTTGACTGAAAGCAATAAAAGGATAAATGAATATACAAAGTTTGCTTGGACGTATTTTTCCAGGCCCTTTGCGAATCAAGCATCGTAGTAACTGATGAGCAATCACAAGAAATAAAAAAAGATTCCAGTGTTTTCTGAATTACTCTTCATCAGCAAAGCCCTCTTTAAGAACTCTGTTGAAATCTCATGCCAATAAAGGTGGACTTAAGACGGCGTTTCACTTTCTTTCTCACCCGTCGACACTAGAGTTACAACGCCTTGGCACTATTCCTTCTAATGTAGTCGATGTCATTAAATTAATGACATTACCATGGTCCTCTGAGGTACTGATAAGACCTCAAGTTACTGACATAGTTAGGAACAGAATGAACTTAGTGATAATAATATTCCACTGTGGCAGCTTGTCTTATTATATATGAGTATATACTATTCCCAATATATTCTATTTATTTTAGGTTTAATGTTATTCCTACCACGTATGATTATTTCCGTCTCATCTTCAAATATATATATTTAGTGATAATTTGTGTGAAACATTACTGTTTTTTCTCCAAGGCGGGATTTCATTCGAATAAGAATTCATTTCTCCCTGTGTCTCTGTGAATTTCATTAACGAAATTTGCCACCACAAGCCACTATTAACATTAGCTCTGTCGCTTCACCTTCATTGTTATTTATGATTTATGGATATTTAACAACATAACACTAATAACCATCACCTCATCATCACTATCCTCCTTGTCATAATAATCAATATCATTATCCTGGACGTTGTTGATGTTCACGTCGACGTCCTCCTCCTCCTCCTCCTCCTCCTCATGATGATGATGATGATGATGATGATGATGATGATGATCATCATCATCATCATCATCATCATCATCATCATCATCATCATCATCAGTAACATTCATCTCTTTCTCATCATCATCATCATTTTGTTTTTTTTTGCATTATCTTTATATTTTTCCGAACTTGGATTAAAGTTCTGTATATTACTCACCCTCCCCTGAGTTAATGAGTTGCCTCCGTTAATGTCTTCTAGTAAAATAAAAGCTGCCTTTTATATCACATTTAAATATACTTGCTACTTCGTTACACTACCCTATTCTGTTTCACAATGTGGAAATACTCATTTTTCTTTCCCATATAGATACCCACTCATTTCTAAATGCGAGTACATTTTGTCTATGCAGGAATAATATGGAGGATTTCGTCTTTATAATTTTAGACTTGTTTGCTTAATATAGAATTGAGATTTTGTGCTGTTTCCTTCTACACTAAATCTTTACAGCGAAGTCAGTAATTGTCAATCTGTCGCTTAATTTTTAAGTTGCTTCACTTCTTGATGCAATGATGGTGAAGTGATATCATATTTTTATGTTTTCTCTGTATCATTCCTTTAGTAAATACGCTATATTTCTGTATCTAAATTATGTTTTAGCTTTAAAGATTCCTGTTCTTTGATTCTGATTTAAATGTATATTCCAGTAGAATTATCTGTTGTGTAGTTTGCCACTTTGATTTCCATTCTACATGGATATTTTCTCTTGCTTTCTTTTTATGTTGTTTTAATATAGTAGTTAGTTCGCCCTTGTTTGCATACAATTATTTATCTAGATGAACTATCATGACTCTGATGCCACTTTATTGATAAAAAATTGATCGCGCTATGGACATGACATCTATATCGATTTTTGGGTTAATAATCTTGGAGTACTTGTGGTAGTCTTCTGGAATTGGGGCCTGATTACTTCAAGCAAGGAAATCGCCAATTTATTGAACTAGCGGTGCAGTTTACAACGAGCGAGTTTGTCCAGTTTATTTTCCGTTAACCTGTTATCTTACACTGTGTTCATTTAATCATATTTTAAGACGTGTTCTGGCCGAATGTGTAATTTGTTGGAGAAAGTGAATCATAGTGATTGGTTATAGTATTTAAAATTCTGAATTGAAATTCTCCAATGTTCAAATGCATTCTCTATCATTCTGGTGTTGAGAACTTGAAGGAACAGTCAAATACTGGGGTCTTAAGTGTATATAGCCATACTATAATGTGAAACCAGATGTCAAATGTAACATATGAGTCTTATACAGATGTATTACAAATGTGTCCCTTAATATCTGTACTTTTCATCTTATGTGTTTCCTTTATATCTAATTACGAAAATTGGTGAAGTTGCCATAATTCTTTGCCTTAAGTTACGTATATAACTAAATACATTGGTTTTTCAGCCATCTTTTCTGACAGAAACTTTGGTATATTTTATTATCATCATTTCCCATTTTATATCACCTCAGAGTTCATGTGTAATTTCCAGTTAGGTCTCCTTCTTTGCGCTTTGTTTTCAGTTTAAATAGAGCGCATAAATTAGATAGTATATAGACACTACATATAATGTATAGCCATGTAGTTTAATTCACTTAACACGTCGAAGGCATAAGAGAATAACAAAAAGATTTTGAGGATGTTGAATCTCCATAAAAAATGGTTTTCCATTTTGAAACGTGTTCTTTTTATTGTTTTTATCATGCGATGCAATTGAAGTTTTACCAATTTGATATACCCCAGTAAATACACTGTCGTAATTTTATGGCTGCTTTGTTTTAATAAATCATCTATATTGTCTAGAGGTGCGGTATTCTGTCAAAATCCTTTCCAATAATCAATCGATACCGTGTTTAGTTCTATCTTTATTGTTAGAAACAACTTTTCGGTTCAACAATAACATTTACTTACGATCAAACATCAATTTCAGGTACCTTTCGTGTTCTTATAGTAAGAGGTCATAATTTTCCAGATCAGCAGGCAGCCTGTTTGTAAATATATATTTGTATATGTTTGCAGCACATGCCTATGGTTTGTTAATAGACGCTTTTGTTTCGAGTAATTTATATAGTAATATTGCTTTCTCCTGTATTTAACAATCTAGTGTTGATTCTTCTCATTGTAGTAATTCTTTAAATTGTGTTGCTTCTGCTTCCTGTGAAATTCACCGTACATAATTGTCGCAACAATTGGGGATTTATCAATTCCGGTGCCTTTCAAATGCTAATTGGCTTCATTGATAAATGTCCTATTAGCCACGTTGGAACGGTGAACGGAAATAAAATTACAGGAAAAAAAGACACGGAAAAATGTCAGAATTCTAACTCGAAAAAATGTTACAAAAACGTCAGCTTTCATTTAAATACCATAAATACTAGTTAAAGGAGGGGAAGAAATAAGCTTCAAACCGTTCATTAACTGACAATATTTGACGTGCAAACAATTATAACATTTATACAATGCCATTACCCATCTTTGGAAAAGCAATAATACCAAGCCTTAAATAAAACATAGAAATACAAAGAAAAACACCGAAGCCATAATTAAAACTTCACAGTGACTATGTTTTCTTTTGGGATTTTGAACCATTCAAGAAGTTCATAGCATATTCCCCATTGTTTTCAATTCTATATCTCTCTATTACGCTTTACGTTTCCGGCAATCTGTTTAGAATATATGGTTGTATTTAGATTATTGTTATTGAGTCTTCATGTGTAGCTTTTGTTGATGAGACGGTTGAAGCGTTTTATTTTAGTCACTGGTATTTCTTGTTAGACGAAGCGGTGATCACATTCTTTAAAACGTTTGAACACGCATCCTTTTGATTTTTCCATTTCATCTGAGATTTTCCATTAGATATATCTCAAGTGACCTATTTTCTTGATATATAATCTACTATGTTCCTTCGTTCAATATGAGTTTTCTTCTTAGTTCTCTTATTAAATATACACAAGTATGACTTTTGTGTATTTTCTTAATTTGCTGATCTTGGTCCCATTTGAAACAAACCCACTTATACTGCTTAATGCTATAGCTATCGTTTAAATCACCTCATTAATTAATGAATATTTGTAATTATTTAGGCAATAACAGTTTCCCTGGGGGCTGAGGTGATTTCGTTTCTCTAATTCACTGATTTATAATTGAGTTCTTCCTAATTCTTGTATTGTTTCTGTCAGATTTTCTTCATGAAGACTGTGGTTACTCAGTGTTGGTGTATCTTCGCATTTTCAGAAATCTTTTAACCTAGAACTGTATAGAATTGTATATTTTTAATACAAACAGATTGTGTGAACTCCACCATCATTTCAATTTTACCATGGCGTTCAAGTATGTACCTATATTTTTCGCAGCTTGTACTTCTCGTGTACGTTTACGGAAATTATAACATTCTCATTGTTGTATACATGAGTATATAAATTCTAACATTTTAAATATATATTTGTATGTATCAGGACAATGTTCTTCCGTTCTGCTTCTCTTGAGAAGCTTCTTTCCGTATCCCTATCAATGAATAATATTTCCGTTAATATCCAGATAAATTGTCAGTTTGAATTCACTCATCGATTTGAAGCACATTATTTCATAAGGTATTTGATGAAAATGCGTAAGCAATATCCGTTATTTTCTCTGTCGATAGGAAATGCATCTCCTAGAGTGTAATGACAGGATCATGAACTGAAACAGTCATTGTGTTGGTGATTGTAACAACTATGTTCCTCGCGTATTTCATGATACTGAAAACGATTCTGATATGCTATGATTTTAACTTAGGCGGATGTGTATATGTGTTTTAGTTAAAATTAGTGTTTTGGGAATAAGATTTAAATGAATTCATCGATATATTCCTTCTGGATTCACATCAACTAGAAGTTCACTAACTATTATAATGAATACATTTGTTGCAACAAAAACGTATGCAGTGAGAATATATTTTCACATCTTTCAGTTTTGACCTTTGACATATTCATTTTTGAAACGATTCGAAAGCTCGCTTCCAATAATAAGATAAAGGCAGAAAACATGATGTAAAAAGAAATTCTTTAATAACAGATCTCTGGACTGCTTTTAGAAATACACACACGTATGCCCGCTCAGAGAAAGAGAAGGAAAGAGAGTGAGAGAGAGAGAGAGGGAGAGAGAGAGAAAGAGAGAGAGAGAGAGAGAGAGAGAGAGAAATGAAAAAGAGAGTAAAATTAATGCGGACGTATATACACTCATAAAAAAATATATACTCATAAAAATATATACTCATATAGGTATAGCTGACCGGTCCTAAATTCCCTGTGTCCCACTGACACGTCCTGATATTTCTATCCTATAGGATGGCCCTCTAAGCATTACCTTCCATTCGTGTCTTTTTAGCTGTGTGGCTGTATTCTGTTCGTTTCTTATTTATTTCGTCTTTGTCCTTCGTCCATCGTTTTATATTACATATATTCTCTTTCATATGTGCACCTCTGTATCGCTGGTTATCTATGTATTGTTTGATATCAGCCCCATATTGTCCGCCACTTTTGAAGGCACCGCAACATGGGAAGCCCTCAGTTTTATCATTATTACCATTCGGTTGATAACTGATGAAGAATTAGGGCCCTACTGTGTCTGGCTTCTATCCACTTGTGCACTCAATATATGTTATACGTTTTCAACTTATCGTATGTGTATTTCCAATACATTTTTCATCTATTATATATATGCATCTATATGTATGTATATGTATATACACATACGTATATCTACATACTTACATCAATACGTATATATAAATGTATATCTGGGCACAGAAGGTAAAGAAACGTGTACGACAAAAAAGTACGAAGCACGAGTACGTGGTACATGAATTATTCTTTCGAAAAACGAAAGCCTCAAATGGAAAACAAAACAAAACAAACAAACAACATAAAGAACGAGCATTCATCAGTTGTTGGCTGTTTTTCTAGTGTCGTATTTCGAGCATTTAACAACAATATACGCTTTCGATAAAACAGTTGCTCCCGCAAAGCAAATGAAATAAAATTTGGGATTTTGCGGAATGTCAAAATTGGTAACACAAACAGGACAGTGACAGAAAACAGGAAGGGCTGGTAAGCCTAATGGAGGTTGTGGGGGGGGGGGGGG
>NC_068982.1:20163209-20166599 GCF_001194135.2 Octopus bimaculoides
ATCACATATAGAAAAAATTAGATGTATGTATGTACATATACGTATGATTATATATATATATATATAATATATAGTTTTAGGGAACATAACCAAGTTTCAAGGACTCATCGATGAAAATCCACTATCACATATAGAAAAAATTAGATGTATGTATGTACATATACGTATGATTATATATATATATATATAATTATGTGTATTTCTTCTATCTTAATGAATAAAAATTCTTCTGATAGAATAAATGGGTTAATAGAAACCAATGTAGCAAAGAACACAACATAACTGTGGTTAGTTCCTGTTTTTAAGGCAGGAACCCCTTGAAATTTTGGGTATTTGAGTATATTTAAGAATTTAAGGATTGTAGAAAACGCATGTTATAATTGCATACTATAAATTGCATGTTATAAATGCAATTATAACATGCGTTTTCTCCAATCCTTAAATTCTTATACATATATATATATATATATATATATATAGTATTATATGATTGAATGCCATGCATCCACTTCCAAGTATAACTATTATTTTATTATTTATTATTTTTTTTGACGTGTATCCATTGTCTGCAGTCTTTCCGGAAAATGGATAGGCGTCAAAATAATAAAAAGTAATTAAATAAAATAGCAGTAATAAACGAGTGGAGAAAAATATATGTAGTGCGTGTGTTTATTTGGCAAAAAAATGATAAAATGACCATCCCGACGTACAATAATATATATAGAGAGAGAAAGAGAGAGAGAGAGAAAGAGAAAGAAAGAGGGATAACGAGAGAGAAATAAATAAAGATAGAGAGAGAATTAAATAAAGAAACAAAGGGAGAGAAAGAGAGACAGCGATAACTATATATACAACTGTGTTCAAATGTGTGTGTATACGTGTGTGCAAAATATACTGGACTGCGTCGGTTACGACGACGCGTGATCCGGTTGAACCGATCAAAGGAACATCCTTCTGGTGAAATGAAGCAATTTGTTCGTGCAGTCGGAAATCAAACTCACGACATTACGATCGTGAGACGATGGGCCTAAACGCTTGGGCACGCGCATTCATACATACATAATATAAGCATACATATTAAACCCTTAGAGTTATAAATATATATACAACTACCACCGTTCTTAAAAAAAAAATAAGATGACGTATCTTACATTTTTCACACCTTGTACTGAAATTGGTTAACACTGGCTAAGGTATTTGATTCTTACAGGATGACATGGAAAATGATATTTCAACGTCGGTCGACGCTATCTCGAATTTCGGAAGACAAAGCAGTAGAATAGAAATGATTGAACGATAATTTAAAATACATGCATCATGTCTTGCGTTAATTTCAGCCACGTGATCAAGGCTGCAGGAAGTAATTACTTTATTTTGCAGATATTGCAGCTACAGTTGATGCAGCAAATGCAACAGTAGTTGCAATAATGCTGTTTACACAATTAGAAGCAACAACTGCATTATGCAATATTTGTGTCACCGTTTTTCAATATTGTAGCGTGATGAGAATGAGTGACTGTAAATGCAGTACCAGTTGCACTATCAATGTTACCTGCAGTAATGCGAACAGAATCGTAATCAGCTCTGCTGCTGCTGCAAAAGCGGCTGCATCAACCACAGGAATGCAACAGTACGGGTTTGACTGTAGTAGAAGCAGTACCAGTCCCCGCACTGGTAGATGTCATGTCAGAAACTAGGAGAGCGACGGCAGCATTGGTATTAGTAGCAGAAACTGAAACATAGAGTGAATTATGGCATCGAGTCAACTCGAACACCATAAAATATTAGGTACCGAATTTTTGGCGGGGGTGGTGGTGGTGTTCACGGAATAGCTCTACATAGGAATGAAGCAATAAATAACGTAAAGAACTGAGACGATATATCAATTCTTTTTGAAATGCAATCGTAGTTTCATACTCCATCAAAACGAAAACGTCTCAGCAATTCTAACACGCACATTTTTAATACGGCATCGATTTCCAATTTAGTTTTAAAAAAAAAGTGCTGCTACGTATAATTAAGACGAGGAATCTCTATGTCAGTTAAAATCCATTTACAATTTGGTCGGTTGTTGTATACGTAAATGTCAAAATATACTTTCAGACTTCGGCTACGTTGCGTGACAAGCTGATAAGCGTGCAAGCGGATTGTGATGGTCTCTGATATGTTGATATAAGATTAAATTAGAAACTCAGAGTTTGCTAGCATCAGCATCTTATAAGACGAGGGTATAGTCTTTTCCCTAAATGCACAAACTATGAGCTCTAGACGAGGCTGCTTGTAATAGCAGAATCTCGTATGTTGCAAAGCCTCAATCTCCAAGAAATATGAATAAATTATGCAACAAACATTACAAAAATAACGAAGTCTAATAGTAAACGAATGCAACGAAACGCAAACACTTGAACAAAATTATCTGCAATTACAGCAGAATGCACACCAGAAATATAAGAAAAAAATATCTAAATATAAATAGACATTGAAAATTCCTGCCGATTATAAGATAGCTGAGTCGATAACCTTTATCAGATTACGTGTACACAGCGATTGGAAAATGAACCGTAGAACAAAAACTGCCTACGATACAAATGACAGGAAATGATGTCGAATATTTTACTGTTCATTGGATAGGCACATTTGACTTCTGAAAAATGTCAGTTAATGGAGTAGGAAACAACTGTGAGAGATTGTGCATGTAGATATGTTATTTTGACAATATTTTAGGGCAATTTGTAGTCAAGAATACGGTATACTTTGAAAAATTATGTCTTATATGTAAAAAGAAATCATTTCAGCTGGAACAAGCTATATATATATATATATTATAACGTCGATAATGTTATGACCAAGATAAGATAAAATGTGGCAATAAATAATTTTAAATGTTTCACCGAAATATGTGCTCGACATTCAACTCAATCTCTGCCGACGCTTCTTCTATCGATGAAGTTTTGCAAAACTGTGTCGTAGTATTTCAATTTACATCACGTATATGATGAAAAGCCGAATGGTAAATGAGGATGGCATGTGTTCAAGATGTTTAACCGACTGAAAAACCATACAAACGTTCATAATGATTAATTATGTAGAGATAGCGAATAGGTATAAACAATTAATCTCAGCTGTTAAAACTCTTGATACTTCTTGCGGAGACCTGTTAGCGCTTTGGATTATATTATGTGCAACAATGATATATGCAGTCGCATAAGAAAACACACACACACATACACACACACACACACATACACACACACACACACACACACACAATCACACACACGCATATATGTGAGTATATATGTACATATTATACATCCATGAATATTTTCATTGTCCTGTCGGACTCTTGAAAGAATCTCTTCAACATTTTGCATATTGGGTCTATTAATA
>NC_068982.1:20166704-20168589 GCF_001194135.2 Octopus bimaculoides
ATATGTATATATATATGTATATATATATATGTATGTACGTATGTATGTATGTATATATTTATATATAAAAGATAACAAGAGTGAAAAAACTACAGAAGGCTTGTGTTACATGGTTAAAGTATATGTTTAAATTATGTCAGAAACATGTTAGAAAGATGTTAGAAAAATGTTATAAAATCTTTTTGGTATATAAACATTGTATTTTGAGAAATAACCGGTTTCGTGTTGTCTTTTCAAATTTCTCTACTTCATTGTGTCGTGTTCGTATATATATATATATATGTATACATATATGTATATTCGCCATGATAGACCACTAGCCACTACACATTCTTTTTTTCTCTCCTTGTTTTTTCCGTGTTCCTTTCTATGGAAGAGCGTAGGCTCGAAACGTTAAAGACTTTTTCACTTCCCGAGTGTTATACTAATACATATGTTTGTTTTCTACACTACCTGTCTTCGTCTTTTTTTTCGTGAATTCTCCCTATATATATATAGTTTAAAATTTATAGAAAAAGAAAAGACGAAAGACAGGTGTATGAACAACAAGCAAATGTATTAGTTTGACGTTAAAAAAAAAAGGAAGTCTTTTACGTTTCGAGCCTATGCTCTTCAACAGAAAGGAATAAGAGAAAATAAACAGAGTGAGAATGAAAAAAACCATCTACATATGTCAAACGCACACATATTTTATATTATATTTATGCACATATACAATAATTATCATTTATATAAAGTAAAATAGTAGTGTGTATCGGTTATAAATACATATATATATATATACATGCATATATATAGGGTGTCACTCTCAGTGTCTCTCTTCCTCTCTATCTCCTCCTATCTCTTTCTCTTTCTTCTGTCTATCTAAATATATGCATATATATATATTATATATGCATGAATATTTTGATTGTCCTCTCGAACTCTTGAAATAATCCCTTCCGCATTTTGCATATTAGTTCTTGTAATATCAATGAATTCAACCTTAGTTACAAATAAATCAAAACTTGCTCACACTAAAATTGGTACCAGGAAATCTATTTGAATGTGAAGAATAGAAATGTGTAATGAAAAATTAAATAAATGAAAGTGGAACCTATTTTCAAAAATATATGTATTCTGTTAAAGTTCAAAATATTAGTGATACATATTAGGAAATACAATATTTTTTCCTTCGCTTTCTCTATAAACTCACATTTTCTTCAGTAATGTATGACTATTTCGTAAATATATTGTTTTTGAGGTCACTTTACACCTTTACATTTGTACCATTCAAATGTCACTGTACTTATCTTTGAGTTTCTCTCTCCAATTTTGCTATATGTATACACAAACATCCATTATTCCTAAATACCTACCTACATGCACCCACCACTACCACTCATGCATATACAGGCAGACTATCTGACATATATACAGGCGATAGCGTTAGGTGTGCTGTATTCGTATTTCCAAATGTAAATTTATTTTGTCATACATTCAGCTTCTCTGATGCTAGAGAAAGCGGCAAAAATGTTGAATAACAGATAATATCACGAATATATCTGAATTGGTGTATTTATGTAATTTCTACGAATAAGTGCCATATACCTTATACACACCCGTTCCAACATCTATGAAATAAACAGAGATTTATGTACATAGGCTGTGCGATTGTGAAACTGATTATATTCAAACTGTTATACACAGACGCACGCACATACAGAGAGACAAACACACACGCACACATACATTATTATTATTATTATTATTATTATTATTATTATTATTATCATTATTATTATTATTTTTTTAAATTTTTATTATTATTATTATCATTATTATTATTATTATTATTTATTATTATTATTATTATTATTATTATTATTATCACTTTCAATACAGT
>NC_068982.1:20168646-20171146 GCF_001194135.2 Octopus bimaculoides
ATTATTATTATTTTTTATTATTATTATTATTATTATTATTATTATCACTTTCAATACAGTAACCATAAGAGCATCACAGCAAACCACAGCACATACTCAAGGCACAGAGAGCTGCGCTCGGTAGTGAAGTGAAAGCACGTTATAAAAATAAAACTACTGAATAATAATAATAATAATAATAATAATAATAATAATAATAATAATAATAATAAGAAGAAGAAGAAGAAGAAGAAGAAGAAGAAGAAGCAGAAGAAGAAGAAGAAGTAAAAGAAGAAACAGAAGAAGAAGGAGGAGGAGGAGGAGGAGAAGAAGAAGAACAACAACACTTATCATTTATATTATTGATTATTATTATTATTAAGGCAGTAAGCTGGCAGTATGGTTAGTACGCCAGGCAAAAGGCTTAGCGACATTTCGTCCGTGTTCACTTCTAAGTTCAGACTCTGCCGAGGTCAACATTGCCTTTCATCCTGTCGTAATCTATAAATTAAGTTACCAGTGAGACACTGAGGTCGATGTAATCGCCTAACATCATCTCTTCAAGTTTCAGGCCTGGTGCCTATAGTAGAAAGGATTATTATTATCATAAAGACAGCAAACTGGCAGTATTGTTAACACGCACGGAGAAATACTTAGCAGTATTTCATCTGTCCTCACGTTTTGAGTTCAAATTCCGGCGAGGACGACTTTGCTTTTCATCCTGTCGAGGTCGATGAAGCAAGTACTAGTTATTCAGTGGGGCCGATGTAATCGATTAACCTCCTCCCCAACGAGCAGCTTGTAATTCTTGCATCTCCTTGTTCGGTTAACAGAGCTCGATGAGGTAGATTTTTGTCAAAAACCTATGAGGCTTTAACTTGCATGAGCTTTACATAATAATAACAATCACTACAGCAGTATCAGCAGCAGCAATATCAACAACAACATTAAATATTTGGAGCATAAAAACTGTAAACGTTGTGCCTATAATAATTGGTGTTACCGGAAACTAAGCTCCTATTGGTCAAGGCCTGCCACATGGTGTTAATATGAGTGAGATCGACATTCCAGTGTGTAAAAAAAAGAGAGTGAGAAAGAGAGAGAAGAGAGGAAGAGAAGAAGAGAGAAACATACACGCAGACAAGGAAAGAGAGAGACATTGACAGAGATAAATAGATAGATACAGAGAGGGAGAGAGAGAGAGAGAGGGAGAGAGAGAGAGAGAGAGAGAGAGAGAGAGAGAGAGAGAGAGAGAGAGAGAGAGAGAGAGAGAGAGAGAGAGAAATGAAAGGTGAATATAGATATATTTTTCGATGTCTTCTATACAATAAGAAACGTTTCCGTACATTTTTACATCAATATGTATTATCAGCCTTAACCATTACAACTGTGTATTTAGAATTTGGTGTCAATAAAAAAAGCGTAACTCAACAGATCACCGGAATATCATCGGTACATCTATGTGTAAATGCGAGTCGAATCGCAGATATCACTTCTTGTCACAATGTGCTTCCAATTTATTCTTGATTGCAACCCATTTTCCATCTTAGCCAAAATAATTTACCTACCTCAACTTACCGTCATTCATCGTTCAGGCATTCTGAGTGGCCTCTTTTGATCTCTTGAATTTAATTCAGCAGCAACACGAGTTACTTGCTGTCTGTGAACTTTGCAACATGTCTGTCCCGGTAGGACTTGTGCTTTTTATAGTCTGCGATCACATTGGTCATTCCACTCCGTTCTCGATTACTACACATTGGATATATTCCTGAAATGGTATTCCAAGCATACACATCCAATGCGTCATACGCATTCGATATTCTTCCTTCATGTAGACTACGTCTCATTTGCGTATTAAATCGCAGGTAAGATGGTGCTACTGAAGATATAAACAAACGCGAAATTTTAATAACACACATTTAATAACCATATATTGTATATAGTTTACTGTTAGCTTGAACTTTACGGAATTACAGAATGTTACGTGTATTTCACTTTTGTGTACATTGAAAATTTTGCCTAACGTCGCTTCTGAAATAAATAGTAATGTCAATTCTAAATTGTCCTTATCACGCATTTTGATTTTTCTGAATTGAATTTCGAGATTTTATAACTTTCTGTCTTCACCATGTTAGATCCATAATCTATGAGGGACGAGTGTTGAAAAATTTAGGTTGGTTTCGTAGAACATCGAAATTTTCGAAATATCAAAAGCTATAATTCTGCGAGTTGTCTGAACTTCTAAAGACCAATTTCCAATTACCAAAGTCCGATACAAATTATTGAAAAATATATTCTAGGCACAGGAGTGGCTGCGTGGTAAGTAGCTTGCTTACCAACCACATGGTTCCGAGTTCAGTTCCACTGCGTGGCACATTGGGCAAGTGTCTTCTACTAAAGCTTCGGGCCGACCAAAGCCTTGTGAGTGGATTTGGTAGACGGAAACTGAAAGAAGCTCGTCGTATATATGTATATGTATGTATGTGTGTGTATATGTTTGTATGTCTGTGTTTGTCTCTCC
>NC_068982.1:20173646-20177512 GCF_001194135.2 Octopus bimaculoides
TAGACTAATACATCTATTTGTTGTTTATACCACCTGTCTTCGTCTGTTGTTTTTTTTCGTAAATTCTCCCATATATATATATATATATATATATACAAACACATACATAATACAGTGGTATCAAATTTTGGCACAAAGCCAGTAATTTCGGAGAACGGGCTAAATCGATTATATCGACCCCAGTACTCAACTGGTGCTTATTTCAATGACTCCGAAAGGATGAAAAGCAAGGTCGACCTCGGTGGAATTTGAACTCAGATTGTAAAGACGAACAAAATACTACTAAGCTTTTTGCCCGGCGTGATGACGATTCTGACCGCCTTACACACATATCTAACATACTGATATATAATTAAATAATATTTAAACGTCATTATTTTATAGGACTTTAATCAATGCGTTCTTCTTATCGCAGGTGTTAATATGCATTGATATTTACTGTGGTTATTTATTTTCTTCAAGCGCGGCCTCATAGAAATCGTCAAAAACGAAAGCAGCAGACACTTTACTTGTCTGTTGATTGGAATATTCGCCTGTAGCTTGTAGAAGTTACACAATAAACATATTGAGATATTGTTCCTCGAGTCGCGTTTGTCTCTATTTATTTGTGGAGTAGTTTAAAATGCTCTTCACTGTTATCACAGTTTCGACACGTCCTTCATAGTTTTCTAAAATATCAGTTTATTATTACACCTTCCTAATAAGTAAACTAATTAGAATCCACGAATTCACTTTATTTTCGATGATTTACTTTAAAATAAATCTAATGTTCTTCTGTTCTAGTGAAATGATGAAACATTAAACATTTTCACATCTTATCGATTTAAAAGATAGTTCAGAATGAACTTCATAAAATACTGTAAAACTACTAACATATAGAACCTGAAATATAAGTGCTTATATTTAAAAAAATGTTTCTCAAAATATTTCTATTAGTAATATATAGTTCAATTTTTAATGCTGTGCTTTGGGGTATATATTATTTCAACTTATTCTGTGAAGATCTAAAAAGAATAAATTTCACTGAAGACTCATAGCTGAAGGCAATCACATTGAAAACAAGTAACACTATGTAATACTTCACCCAGAAATTTGTTATACAGTAGTTAACAACTAACAACTAACAAATTGCATACATACTGGCTTTTAGTTTCCCATACACACAAACAGACACTCACTCACTCACTCACTCACTCACTCACATACAGAATGACTGACTGACTGACTGACTGACTGACTGACTCATTCACTCACTCACTCACTCACTCACTCACTCACACACTCACTCATTCACTCACTCACTCACTCACTCATTCACTCACTCAGTTACTCACTAGATCACTCACACACTCGCTCACACTCACTCACTCGCTCACACTCACTCACTCACTCACTCACTCACTCACTCACTCACACACTCACTCATTCACTCACTCACTCACTCATTCACTCACTCAGTTACTCACTAGATCACTCACTCACTCACTCACTCATTCACTAAATCCCTCACTCACATACAAACTGGCATACCCAACAGACTTATGTGTGTGTGCATCGATCACCGGACCGACATTGCAAAACCGTGGATTAAAATATTTCTAAAGCTGAGTTGGTACGAAGGTAGTAGAACATAAAGTTTAATTGATAAAAATTTGCTTAAATACAAACATATTATTTTGTGCTCCCCTGTCTTGTGCATTATATCAATATAATCGTAACTATAACGTTAAACATACTAGCAAATTATCGAAATATTAATGACCTTTAAGTACCAGTTCCAGGAATGCATTTAATATGTAAATTGATATATCCAATAGCTACACACCTCTAGATATAGTAGGTATTTAAGCAATGTGTTCGAGGATGATTAATGAGTTAGATGGATGCTGATGAAGAGAAAAACGCCCTGAAATATGACATATACACCCATTACCTGATTTTCATCTTCAATCTCATTGTTTGCTTTCATCTGACGCCTGGTAAAAGAAACGTCGTTGCAAAAATCAGTGGTGGCTATAATTTCTATAGTATATCGATAAAGATAAACTAAATAAATTATCGAAATATATAACAATAAACAAGTTTGCAAGTTGACAACTTTAAAATCTTCCGTATCTGTAAAAGAGACAAATCGGAATATGATAAACATGTAATTTAAATTTTGGGATTTATTTCGTTTTTTTTTTTTTTTTTCAATTTGTCATAAATGCTTTCCATCTCATTAACTTGCATATATTTCTTTCAGTCATTTTTTACGAATGCACTCCTCTTACCTCGTTTTGTTTTTTCCGTCATTCTTTCGAACTTTATTAAGAAACACTAACTTCCAGGCAAATTTTCGTTCGTATTTAAATTGGAGACCGCTTGCTGACGAATTCTCTGTAAAGTAATATATCAATATTAAAAAAAAGAAGGTTTATACGAGAATACTGACACTGTAATTTAATAAAATTTGCTTAGCAGAAATTTATGTAATTAAAGATAAATTATGATTCTCAATGCAGATGCGCCCTCGTACAATTGAATGCACCTGCAGTACTTACTTCGTGATAAATATTTTCAGATATCGCACGAGGGTGATGCATCTGAAAAATATAGTCGAATAATTATTTTTGCTTAAATCTTTAACAGAGTAATAGGATGATAGAAATATATTTAATACTATAAAATACTAAGCCTGAAATTTGTGTAGTAGTCTTTGTGTGTCTGTCGGGGTGGGCCAGAAAGAATAGTTAACTTCAGTGAGGCAGGTAGGAAATAAAAGTGTAATATTTTTGAAAGTTAATGAAATAGAAATAAGATGTGCGCGTGTTTGTCTTACACCCTAGTTCACACTGATAGCAAGCCGAAGAATATCTTGCGTAAATCTGTCAAACAAATCACTGAGTTAAATTAGTGTTCCCTTTCTGTCACTATCATATACGGTGCACTAGTCATGTCATGCTCACCAAATACTTAAAATGTTCCTTGGTCATGTGTATATAACTAATTTATAAAGATAAACGCTTTTGTAGCTCAATCCCTGGAAGAGCAACCGATCGACTAGCTGAAAGGAAATTGACAGATTCAAATGCCATATCATTTATAAACTCGATCATTTGTGTACAGTGTAGGTAAAAGTATCCTTTGGGGATAAAGAAATTTATTGATTTAATATTTCCCACTATGTCGGTTGTCAGTGTGAATTTTATGGCGCATAATTTCAGGAAACCTCTTTTGATTCTAACCTACTTATCCCGGTTTTCTTTTAGATTGAAAGTTCCTTTTCTGTGTGTTTTATTCAGAATTTATCACGCTTTCATCAGTAACTCATATACTATTAGTCACATTTCAGGATTCAGTAATGTCTACTTCGTATATGATTCAATATATTATCTGGATTGATACTATACACTCACTAACATAAATAATTATTCATATACCTTTGATATATATGGCCAAGTGACATAAAAGCTCCATTTTTCAGGTATGCTCTGCAAACATCTTGAATACACAGTACTATACAGTTAAACACAATTTAAAACGCCAAAACTAGACAGCATTTTAATAAAAATAAATTGGAATGGGAAAAGTAACTTAATTTACTAACATGCTTCAATCACTAGGGTAATAACAAGTAATGTACATTTCTTTTTGATACTATAAAAGTACTGCTGCTTGAATATATTCGACTGAGTATAGTGTGATAATCATTTTTGTTTAGCGTGTCACCAGTCGATTACGACCACCTCAGTACGCGACTGGTACTTATTTTATCGACACTGAAAGGATAAAAGACAATGTCGATCCCGGCAGAATTTGAACTCAGAAAGTAATGATGGACGAAATACCTCAAAGTATTTAGCCCGGCGTCCTAACGATTCTCC
>NC_068982.1:20178900-20184295 GCF_001194135.2 Octopus bimaculoides
ACCTATTGTCATAGGTGCCCTGGGAATGACAGCGAAACGAGCTGATTACTACCTAGCTCAGATACCAGGAAACCCCAACATGGCTGAACTGCCCATATCCTACGTAAAATACTGTCTATGTGATCTCAAATTTTAAAACAAACACATAATTTTCTTATGGTTTCTTAAACATTCACTAGAACTAAACTGTACAAATCCAAATATATGGTACCCTAGGCATAACACCTACATGAACTTCTAACTTGTTGTCTCTTGAGGTCTCTGGGTGAGACTTGGATCCAACTTGTACAAATGCAAAACAAAAGTCAAACATAAAATACTAATAATAAATCTGCATAGGACCCCTCAAGTAGCGACAAAATATTCTATCTGCAGCATGATAGGTAGAAGGCAATTTAACAATATAACAGAGAATGAAAGAATTTAATAAAGCACATTTTATTTTATTAAAAGTCACACAGTTCAAAATGACCCAGGCAATTGAAATATGTTCTAAGCGGAGAGGTTTGAAAATTAAATTTCACTTTAGATTGTTTTTTATTTGGAAATGAAAACCTGTTGTTATTCTTTTTCGTTTGCGTTCCGTCTCTCTGATGATGAAAAGAGGCACCTCGTTTCACCGCTAGCCAACCACTGTCTGGAAAGATAATGCCATAGCATTACTATGCGAAAAATTACGACCTTTCAGATGGAAGATACAATGCATTCGTTCTCGAATATTTATCTGTTTTGTACACGTTATTTAGGACACAGTATCGATTGACTTTTGTTTATTTTTTTTCAAATTACACTGTAAAGAGATGAAAATACTATTAAATAATGACAGTATTAATTCTATGTATTTAAAAAAAAATACTTCTAAATCCTCAGACGGCCATTCATGTTTCAGTAAACGTGTTCATTCAGTAAAGACTTATTTTTAAATAAAAATTATACTATAGCTCTACTTTTAAAAAACATTTCAAGAAAACGAAGTTGTGTTTGATTCAAAACGTGAGAAGTGCGTTTAGTTTAATAAAGAGTCGAATAAAAATTTAAAAAAGCGCGCTAATATTAATTGCAAACAACATTCTGCCCTTCGGGGCATAGATATAGTGATATATTTTGAGACTACATGAGTTTGTTAAAAAAAGACAAAATAGCGAGAAAATTTCTGGTATCTAATAGAAAGAATCTAATAATATTACTACCTAGGAATGACAGTTTTATATACGTATAAATAAAATTGATATTGGAAATAACTCTATTCAGCGATATTTTTTTCTATATAACAATTAAAAAGAGACTTACAAATGACGTATAATTGAACAGGGAGGATAAGTTTAATTTTACTTGACAATGGCAAAAAATTTAGCATTGTGAGCTCTTTATATTATTTTGTTCTATACGTGACGAAAATAATGAGATACTGATGTATGTTATTCATATAGAAGAATATGAAATGGTGAAGAAGGGCTCTGGGAGACGAAGTAGGATTGCTGAACCCTTATAAGGTCGTGGGAGAAGCAACATTGCGGAGATTAAGACAATAATAACCTCTGATGATTTGTCGGCTGCTTTGATTCGCAGAACCTTAGAAAGGGAAATTGTAATAATTCTTTATAATCCTTACTGCGTCATCTTGATATTGTCTGTTAAGAACATAGTATGTGTTAGTAAAAGATTGGTATTCGTGTTGTACATGCGCCTCCAATATAATCTTTACGAGCTACAGTTACTTTCAACAAGCCGCAGTTCATTATGCGTCTCGTAATTAGTACTATCCAACATCAAAGCATTATAGGAATAATTGAATAAAATAATGAGTTTTATTAATATGATCTTTCGAAGATTTTACAAGAGGTACCTAGCAACATATTTAGAATAGATGTATTAGAAACATACAGTCACAAAGATGCACATAAAGCTCTTAACCGTTTTCTGCCATCATTGGAAGTTAGAACAGATACGTGGAAGTCACAGCGGCTGAGCAGTTCCATCTCAGAAGAACATTATTCGCATAGCTATTAGAAAAGAGCCCAAACACTATCTGCTCCAAAAATCGGACAGTTTATTGTCACTTACAACTTCCCAATTCGACAGGGACAAAACAAAAATACGAAACGTAAAATAGGTGACGTATGCTTCTAAAAATACGTTGTTGGGATTATGAAAACTTGCTGCATGATCAAATATCTAACAGTCCTGAGCGCCGTGCAGCTTTTATTGAAGTAAATGTTAACAGATATCAAAATTGTTCCTTCTGAGACGTGATTGTCACGCGAAGTTCATCCAACTGAAATAGACTATGGAAGGATAAGGAAAATATTAAATTTAAGCCCTAAAATTCACTCCATAACTGCTCACGGGTATATGGCGCAGTGGTTAAGAGCGCGGGCTACTAACCCCAAGATTCCGAGTGACCTGAATAATAATAATAATAATAATAATAATAATAATAATAATAATAATAATAATAACAACATCGAAAGATACCTTAGGAATGAGAGTCCAGGTTCGAAATTTCCCCAAGACACCTGATGAAGGCTGGAGGGTATATCGGCCGAAACGCTGTGTTAACAACAAAGAAGATGAGGAAAAATATCCTTCAAATGTAAATAATGTAAATTATGTACTATGACTACTGTTTATCTTTAGATGAAAGTCGACGTATAAGAAACGAGATTGCGTCATCTGTTTACCGATCAATAGAAATCGAGTTGATAGATTAGAAGAGCTGCCACGCACTTCGAGTTATGGCATCGTTAAACTGTGCTTATTGCTGCCTTCAGTTAATTTAAGAAAATTAAAGAAAAGAGGATCTTAGAAATATTATCCTTTCCACACCAAATGGCAACAAATTCAGTTTAAACTGTGACATTAATTGCAACGTAAATCGCCACTGTAATACGTGGTATAGTTTGGCAAACTACAAAGAATAGTAGTAGTCTTCGCCTACCGCAACATCTTTTCAAGCGGGCTTTGCGATAGGAAATATGCTCTTCCACCAAAAGATAGTAGGAATAAAACTTCTGGTGCCGTGTCAGGTCGAGGTAATCCTTTTGTTGGCTTCTTCATATTAGGTAAGCACACCATTTGTAGATCTGTTTAGAATTAGAGTTTGCAAGCGTCTACCCATTGAATGGACCGCTATCTAGTACGGGTTAAGGTGCAGATTTTTGGAAAACAGATTTACAATAAATTCTAGAACATTCCAAATCGGCCGGTTGTTTACGAACTCCGAGTCGAGCACTATGGTCATCTTTTTGCAAATCCCATATGGAACTTTTCGAAAATTTATTATAATATCCAAAATAATTCACATATGAAGAAAATTTAAATACTATATATTATTTTAAATCTTAAGACACCTGGCAAAGCTAAAAATTATGAATAGAAAAATTTGGCAGTTAATGAGTTAATAAGTGAATATCCTATATAGACGTAGGCAAATATTGAACTCAAAGCTTGGCAAAAGGCGAGCAATTGTTAGAAAGTGATTAAGTCGATTACATCGACCACAGCGCTCAACTGATATTTATTTTATTGACCCGACAGGAGGAAAGGCAAAATCGACCTCGGAATTTGAACTCTGACCGTGAAGACGGACAAAATGCCGTTATGCATTTTGCTTGGCATGCTAAAGTCTCTGCTAGATCACCGCACTCTTGTAGACAAATATTAAAACCCGAATAGCTTTTAGAGGCTATTACACCATCTAGCCTTTTTCTCTCTTCTGTATATAATTTTCTCTCTTAAGAATTAGTTTGATGAATTTAGTGTTTAACCGATGCAATTGTAACAATAATAAACTTCTGTTATATATTTTTATTTTATTTTCCATAGCAGTTAACGATATTCAACTAATATATGCTATAACATTTTGTCAATGATCATCTATGGTGTATTTTAACAGAATTTAGTAATTCATTATTGTTTATTGTAAGTCAAAGAAATAACCAATATTTAACGGAAAACGTTGTTATTTTCACTTTCTAATCAATAATACTGCTAAGAGTTCAGATACATATATTCGTCAGCACATATATAGATAAATTAAGAGATAAACAAATAGATGGATGGATATATTGAAACGTCTGTTGCCGATATATGTGTCATAAACATATAGAGATATTTAAATATGTACAGTCACACACGGACTCATAGACATATACCCACTAAGGCAGAGTGAACACTGAAGATGCTGCAGTAGTTACTGTCGGGTTGATATGTTGCTTAGTATATATTCTGGGTGGAGGCGCAATGGCCCAGTGGTTAGGGGAGCGGACTCGCGGTCATAGTATCGCGGTTTCGATTCCCTGACAAGGCGTTGTGAGTGTTTATTGAGCGAAAACACCTAAAGCTCCACGAGGCTCTGGCAGGGGATGGTGGCGAACCCTGCTGTACTCTTACACCACAACTTTCTCTCACTCTTACTTCCTGTTTCTGTTGTGCCTGTAATTCAAAGGGCTAGCCTTGTCACACTGCGTCACGCTGAATATCCCCGAGAACTACGTTAAGGGTACACGTGTCTGTGGAGTGCTCAGCCACTTGCACGTTAATTTCACGAGCAGGCTATTCCGTTGATCGGATCAACTCGAACCCTCGACGTCGTAAGCGACGGAGTGCCAACATACATATATTCTGGAATCAGAACATATATTATGATTAAAATATTATCATGAAAGTGCTGTGAATTCCTTAGAGAGAAATACATGAACCCCGATATGTACTTGAACTTCAACTGTCATACATATCTGACAAAATACAATTTTATTCTATATTTTTATTAATGGAAATAATACTTATATATCGATTTATAAGTCGATTCAATTACTTGTAGTTCAGTGGACAGATAACGCAATAGTTCTCTGAAATCCTGAATCGATTGTCGCTCTGATGGCCAAATGACGATGAGATATTATCGGAAAACTATTGTCACATCACATTCCAAGTAATATGTTCGTAGCTACATTGGTTTATTCGGCCTATTCATTCTTGAAAATAAATTAAAATGGGAATACAATCTGACAATTCCAGTGGCAACAGCGATTTAATATATCGTAGCGCTATCAATTGTAATCTCAAATACTTCAGCAGATTTAAAATTAGTCAATTGTAATATCATGACAATAACGGAAGCAAAACGTTGATCACTTCTCTAAATACATTACATATATTAGTTCGACACACTGAAGTAGAATTCAGACAATGTCACATTTTATTTCCTGCCTCTAAACATAACTTCCCCAATTATGTAGTGATATTCCTAGTATTCCGTATTCAGTGAAAACAATACCGTTTGGGTATGTGAAATTAAATCGACAGCATGATCGTTCAAATGAAAAAAAATTGATATAATTGGATGGTTAAATGTTTATTTCAGGATCTAAACAGTACATATTTTACTGTGAAT
>NC_068982.1:20184644-20185551 GCF_001194135.2 Octopus bimaculoides
TATATATATATATATATATATATATATATATATATATATAACCAAATATATCCATATATCTATATATATATATCTATATATATCCTCATTTATAATGACTCATAATTCTATTGCTCCAGTCACTTACATTGTAGAATATAGTCGACAACATTAAATATATATTTAGCAAATTAGTTTGCCGTGTAATATTTAACTAAAATAACAAATTTAAAAAAAATGGAATGTTAGGTGAAGACATTCTTTGAATAAATTTGAAAGAAAAGAATCCGAATTAATCAGCAATAATTTGACTAAGCACACCTGGGTGTTGAAAATACTATCCCTCAGATTCGAAGGACAAGTTGTAGCTCAAATTCGACGAATAATTTTTAATGTCAAATGTTTAGTTTGCCGTGAAGTGTGCTGAAGCATTTCATTGAAAGCTAGGGAAGTAAGGCAAATCCATTCTCTCTTGAAATACATTTTCCTCAGGAAATGGATTTGAAGAATAGGTCTAGAGGTTGAGAGCGATGTGAAAGTGTATGGAGGGAGAGAGAGTAGTTTTATGATTGGTTCAGAAGTTTAAGTGCCAAGTGGGAAAGTAAAATGAACTGGAAACAACGTCAAAGATAAACTATATGAAGGATTCATGTAAAATGCGTAGAGAAGGGAAAAGTAGGGAACAAAGTGAATTAAAAATAGGTTCACATAAAGCAATCCACTGTGTACGGCACAGTTATTTTCAACTTGGCTGTAAAGCATATCGTTGATCTTCAATGAACAAAGCAGAAAAATAATGTTCCGTTTTCTTGACGAAATATATGTATAAACTCGGCCGCATGCACAAATGCAATCATAGCTGAAAGGACACACACTCATATATACATAAATACATACATAAATACATATATATATATATATATATATA
>NC_068982.1:20186041-20188541 GCF_001194135.2 Octopus bimaculoides
TATATATATATATATTTGTATATGCATATATATATGTGTGTGTGCATGTATACATGAGTGTGTGTATATTCATAAACATATTCAAGCACGAGTGTGCACAGATTTATAGGTCTAACTGTCTCAGTATATGCACTTACACAGAAGAAGTACGTATAACAATTCAGAATGTAGATCTACGAAAATAAAATAAACTAAACCATGTGTTTAAGTTAAAAAAAAAACGTCATGTAGAAGGTCACCTCTGGGTTGTGAGATGTGAGTGATAGCAAATTATAAAAAACCAAATCTAAATATTTGTATTCTAGAAGCATATCTTGCATAGCAATTCTGCTTTCGGAGACACGCTTTTTCTTTTCGGATCTCAGGTGTAACATTTTGTATGAAACTTCATTCATATGGAGGTCGTTATTTTAGTTGCTGGCTATCTTAGGGTGATGGGCTATGATTTTCCAACTCTGCTGTTATTATTGTACGTATTTATTTGATGATCTTTGAACTACTATCTAACCTCACTTGTGAACAGAATACTTACGATTTTCAATTCCGTACAGTAATATACAAATGTGGGATACTTACTGAACGTGGGATACTTACTGCATTAAGTGGAATATACAGGACGATAAAAGCATTCAATATCCAAGTGTAGAAAAGGTATGTTACGAAGACGAACGATAAACGAACTGAATACGTACATGGGACTTTCAGGTGAACTTATGCGTGGCATGAATGCAGTTGGAGAATAGGTCTCGATGAGAGTTTTGGGTGATGAGGTAGATTTTTGGATATATTAAGAGAAATATTGATGGAGCGATTTCTTCCATACACGTCTATGCCAAAAATTGAAACATTCCTTCTCAGCTGTTTTAATTTTGTCGTGTCGGCTGCAAAGATGGCACAGCGTTTCGAATTCAAAATGGAAAATAGTGAGAAGTTTCTTCTTATTTCTTTACTGTCTAAAAGGGGCTACACACAGAGGGGACAAACAAGGACAAACAAACGGATTAAGTCGATTATATCGACATCAGTGCGTAACTGGTACTTATTTCATCGACCTCGAAAGGATGAAAGGCAAAGTCGGCCTCGGCGGAATTTGAACTCAGAACGCAGCGCCAGACGAAATACCACTTAGCATTTCGCCCGGCGTGCTAACGATTCTACCAGCTCACCGCCTTTAAGTTTCTTCTGCTAAGGAGAAGTTTCTTCTGCTCCTAAATAACTTGCGTATTTAACTCATCGTTTATTGAAAGAGTGATCGTTGGAGTTCTAATTACGTAGTCATGCCGTCTGATAGGATTGGAGTCGTTTGAGATGTAAACTTCTGCTTTATGTTCCATATCATAGACAAAAGATTTCAATTGAACTTACGTAAAAGAAACGCTTGCTGCTGGTGCTGGTGTGAAACTCGGCCACTTTAGAGACGATGAAAGTGAAAAAAAAAAAAAAAAGCAGAAATTTTGTGAAATGCTGATATAAAGCTTACGAACTTAATGCTTCTAAAACAGTTCAGCAAATTCTTCACATATATTCACGTACATACACCAACATGCATACTAACACACACACATAAACGCACAACGAAGCAATCAATTGTGCTTATGTAAACTCTCGAGACAGTCATATCAGTTCAATTCGATAGAGCTGATAGATAGAAGGCAAATTTTTTTTTATCAGAATATAAGTAAATTGACATCACTAGATAAACAAAAGGTTTTTAAGTTATCCCTTTAAAGCTAGTAAACGTCTGGACAATTTTACAGATCTGCCGCAACTCTTTGATGTATTAGTCATATTTTAAGCTAAGAGAACTGGGAAAATTGAGAATTATGTATCTTGTCTGCAAACTCAACTTAGTTATAAGAATCACAAACTGCAAGATGTCTGTTGGTATTCAGCTGATTTGGACATCAATTATATCATATACTGAATAAGGATACAATTATCAACGGCAATGAATGTTGTCTTTTATTTTGATGATAAAACATATCAGATAATAAAGATGGTGCAGTTATAGCTAATACAGGAAAAGTTTCGTATTATAAAACAAGGTTGGTCATTCTAGAAAATCAAATTTTGATCTGAATAGAATTATTTGTCTCAGAGACACAAAGAACTGGTATTTATGACTTTATTGCTCTGTACTGGAAGGCTAACAAACCAGAATACAGCTCGTTGCAATAGAAACCTATGTTTAAACTGGAATAGAAGTAATTAACTTGAAATAAATCCTTCTCCCATTGCCATTACGTTGCTTGCTATTTGGTGTTTGGAATGCAGTACGAATAATTCGTTACATCTTAACGCCATGAATACTTTCTTGATTAGCTATATATTAACCAATACTGTAGAATATATTTGCTAAAGAGACATTGGTACAATCTTACAAAGCTTAAATCTATATACTAATTAGCTTCAGTTCTCTAGTAATTGGCGCCGTAAACATGTCAAATACATTAACGATTCTCTGTTATTAGTTTATACACCGCATAAATGTACACCGAGT
>NC_068982.1:20190343-20206060 GCF_001194135.2 Octopus bimaculoides
ATATATATGTATATATATTATATACATTCGGTGCGAATGGTTATTTTTTTAATACAGCGCCGGGTTTTACAATCCTGTATATAATAATAATGGTATTTATATAAGCCTAAATCTTATAGCAATCACCGTGCAATGACTTAGAAAAATAACTAATAATCTCTCGACAGAAAAAAAGTAGGTATTCCTATCCGCGTAGGACACGAACCCACTTCACTTTGTTAACACGACTAAGTGTGTTACCATTAAATACATATATGTTTTTTCTTTTTTTTTTATGCGCCCTTTTAAAACCTAATCAGATTCATGGGCCCGTTTTCCCGGTTTCTATGGCGTATGTGTTTCCCCACCAGTTGGACGGGACGCCAGTCCATCGTAGCGTTACTCAAGAAACAGGAAGAACGAGTGAGAGAAAGATGGGGCGAAAGAGCACAACAGGGGTCGCCACCACCCACTGCCGGAGCCTCGTGGAGCTTTAAGAATTTTCGCTCAATAAACACACACAACGCCCGGTCTGGGAATTGAAACCGCGATGCTCCGACTGCGAGTCCGCTGCCCTAACCACTGGGCCATTGCGCATCCACACATACACACACACACACACACACATACACACACACACACACACACACACACACATATATATATATATATATATGTGTGTGTGTGTGTGTGTGTGTGTGTGTGTGTGTGTGTACATGTATTAAATATGTATATATATATATATATATATATCAAGTATACAATGAGTTTTCGCTAGGTGACCCAAACTGGTAGGTGTGCACTCTAAGCGCTCAATTTGGTATGTCACTAAAACTCCAGTTAGAACTGCAGTTGTACATGTGATGTTGATATTGCCATTCCGAAGCGGCTAGGAGCAGTTTTTCCTTTAGTGGGTAGGTATAGATTAAATGATAAATGAAAAGGCAAACAGTTTGACAAGTTTTGACGGGAACATTTAATTTAGAAATTTAAATGTTCTTGTCGAATCTTGCTAAACGTTTTGCCTTTTCTCTTTTAACACACACACAAACAAACAAACACGTATATATATTCTTTTCTTCTCTAGACACAAGGCCTGAAATATTTTGGGATGGGCCAATCGATTAGATCGACTCCACTACGCATTAATTTATCGACCCCGAAAGGATGAAAAGCAAAGTCGACCTCGGCGGAATTTGAACTCAGAACGTAGAAATAGACGAAATACCGGTATGCATTTCGCCCGTCGTGCTAACTTTTCTGCCAGCTCACCGCTTTCAAAAACGTATATATATTATTACTTTTATTAACAGTCGTTCATGAAAATGAATCCATAATGTCTTCATACCGTAATTATTTTTCTGTACAAAATAGTATAAGTTGCAATCCTCACTTAACGTTTTTTTCTTCTTGTATTTAAGAGATTTCCATCTCCTCGAGGGATTGTTTTCACTACGACTAGTGAGTACCATCTATACTTGAATTACTGGATGACCGTTAACTTTCATGAGCTCCTCCACCCTTTCACAGGTCTTGTTTTTTGTTCATCTGGCTGACGTAAAAAAATGTCACCTTCTTCACTACGCTTGCCGGTTTAATCGCCGACGAAACGATCGTATAACAGATTGTACTGTGTTACATGCTACCAGCAGCGCATGGACGTCTTCATCTGTGTATGCATGTGTGGGCGCGTCGGTGGTTGCCTGTGTGTGCGTTTGCGTGTGCGTGTGTGCACTTACGCCTGTTTATTTTGATATCATTTTTCCACGTGGAAAACAATGGAAGAATGTATAAATGCTTGTGTAAAATTAATGTATATTTTACTTCCATATATCTATTTCTTCAGTACAGGAAGTGATTTTCCAAAAAGGACAGATACACATTCAATTTACAACTAAAAGTAATATCTGTTTATGTCATGCTTTCCGTCATTTAATTTCAATATATTTAATCGTACGGGTTTAGTGAAAAAATATTTCAACGCATATTTCTAGAAGGATGTATGTTGGAAGGGGTTAGAAAGTGTGTATTTATGTACATACGCATACATAAACATGCAGTCATATACACCAACTCATATACAATATATCTATATATGAGCGTGTATATGTGTATTCGCTTGTTTGTAATTAAAAATGTAACTGAGAAAAGCACTATCTGAAAGCGATATTAAGATGAAGTAAATATACCAGGATTAAACGTATAAAAAATAGACATAGGCACTGAATGTAAGGTATTTGTCCACAATCGCCGATGCGAACATACATGTTTAGAGGACACAACTAAAATACAAAAAGTAAATGTGAGAGAAAGTTAGGAAAGAATAGCATTGAAGAATTCGACTAGTATCCAAAACTGAGCAGAGTATGCTAAAGATAAGGTAATAGGCATAAATATGCAACCCATACTATTTATAAATTACAGTTTCAATATAATAAACAAGTTGCCAAGTGAACTAGAAAATATATATAGAGAGAAAGAAAACAGGAAATAAATGACAGCTTACTGAAGTCACAACACCGAAGCAGTTACATACAGAAGGTTCTCACCACGCACACTAGGAAGACGTAACCAAACACAAATAGAAAAAAACTTTTATAAAATCAACAGCAAACGGAATACAAAAATACTTAAGAACAAAGAGCAGAGGTATGATAAATGTAACATAAAAAACAAACATACAAATAAAACCATCGAAATATCTCTTTACACAAGAAAGCGATAAAGAACAAAAGATAAATAAACTAACTTAAACAATAAATTTAACAACAACGCAACAGTTATGCTTAGATGTACAAAAACAACATGGGAACAAATTTACATAACAAAAACAAAATGGAGGAGAAAACGTTTCCATGGCCAATAATCATGTAAGATGTGACAGAGAAAGAGTGAGCCAAAGGTACAGCTAAATATGACTCAAAAAGTTCAGATCAAAATGAGAAGCAGAAGGCCCCATGTTCTTTGCACACGTCGCTTGCCATATCGAATACATTTATATGACAAAATTAATAGAAGAGTACCATAAGATGAATTGCAACATGAGCGAACAAAGCACTTATACGGGTGCAACCACATCTCTAACTAGATTTAGGCAGGTACTGGCTGTTAGCTACTTGCCAATTCTGAATATAAACACAGTCAAGATTCAGTGAACAGCGATGTCCATCTGGCAATATACCAGCATTTCGATGTGAAAATATGCAAAAATTGGTGTTAAATTATATCAAACACAGTATAGGACAACGACCCGGCTACGATGATATCGAATATGCCCAATAAACTGAAAAAGAAACCGGTACAAGCCGTAGGCATAATAATCAAGGATTAGAAAAATATGGCCACTGATAGACTATACAATCCACTTTTGACGTAAACATTGTCCTAAATGCTATTGTAGATAGGTAATAACACAACGATCTTGAATTCGAAACATTTGAAATGTGGTGAATGTAAAGGTATGCGGTACCAATAACAATTTCAGCATTTAAATTATGATATATATAAAAAAAAGAATCATTAAGAAAATATACAATACTACCGGGACATAAAACAGTACAAAATCTTTAGAAAGTGGCTCTATTAGGTAAAACCCATATCCAACGTATGATATTTTCGTTTCAATAGCACAGGCCAATAAGAACAATCTTCACACACAAACGCAATCAGCATCCAATAAAATAAATATGAATACCCAATAATATAACTCAATTGATATCACACACACTACTCACTAGGGAGCAAACACTAATACACCAGAAACATTAACGAACTAAACACCGTACAAAGATAATCCAGTGCATTAAGCTATGAAGAATCGTCTAAATCTTTTGATCACCTACGAAAAGATGAAATATTTTGACCAGATCCCTCGGAAACCAACAATCTATGAGACTCAAAAAATTGTGTTGATATCACCCGTCCATATTCTCAGGAAATTTCTCTCCACCTAATAATATATACTTGCCTTTAGTCTCTGGTTAAGACCCGGTCGGAAGATGAAATGAAATGCAAATCAATCATAAAATAGTAATAATAAGTAAAATGATAATAACATGATGATGATGATCATCATCATCGTAGTGGTGGTGGTGGCGGTGGTGGTGGTGGTGGTGGTGTTGATGGTGGTGTTGATGGTGATGATTGAAACAAATATATTAGCATTAAAAAAAAATGAGCCTAGTTCACCTAGAGAAGAAGAAATTATTCAGAGTATTTATAACAAGTGCGATAAAGAAATATACATAATTTAATCAAACATAGACATACAAATACTTGGGAGTCAATGAACGAGACAGTCTACAACACACGGAGGAAATAAGAGAAAAGTTTATGAAGGAATATTATAGACGCATACGATTAATATTTAAAATATAATAAAACACACACTCACAAAAACAATAAGTGACAATACTCCTGTCCTCTCATTAATAGTTTATACTTATATTGTTTAATTGGATACTGAAATAACTTAGGCTAAGTAGGAAAACAAGACAGCTAATAATTCTGTTTTCGTTACACTTCCCAAAAGCAGAGACAGAAAGATTATATTTATCTAAGCACAGGGATAAAAGTGCCTTAAAAAGTAGGAAAACATATGAAGCCGTAGGACTAATAATAACACCGAGATAATTATGTAACATTTGTAGAGATATTTACAAAACACGAATGAAGCAATAAAGTGTTTGCTGTCTTACTTGAGGCTATCAAATATATAACGGTGAATGAAATGAAAAATGGTTAACAACTTGAAGAACCAAGAAGAGAAAATTTCCAAAAAGAATAACCTCTACATACTAATAATTGGAATTGTTGAATAGTAAAAAGAAGAAAATTACAATGCTGTTTGAAAAGTGCGGGGTTGATGCTAAAATTGAAGGTCTCCTGAGTTCGATACAGTGACACTTCACTCTTTACCAGAAACATTAAAAGTGTACAATAAGGCAGGATACAGTGGGAGAGCGACGAATCTATGTCGACGGAGAAGACTCAGATAATCACATTATTTCTGGTTGATCAGTCTCGGCCAGGTGAAAATATAACGACAAGTAGAGTAGAGTTGGGTCTTATATATATCCCAAGATATACCAGTATTAAAAATCGCCTCTGGAATAGAAATTGTAAAGGCAATGGTCTGAAAATATCTCAAAGAAGGACTGTACTACGGGATATACGAATAAACACAGCTAAAGCTAACTGATTTCACAAAAAATTGCTGCAAACATAATTCCATTCCTAATGTCGCATGAACCCTAAGAGCTGACAGTATGTCTTTCTAAGAAATTGATATATTATTCAAATATAAAGATCTGAAAATATACATTACTTTAGTACGGAGACAGGAAAGTATAACAAGCACTATTTGGCTAGCGGAGTGCATCATCCTGTTTGAACTACCACCATCTAGCTGCCAAGATCATCTAGCAGAGTCCATTAGATTCATGTAATTAGTTTGGGGATACCTTCCTTCCCCTCAAAAGTTACAAGAACATATAAAGACGGATCACCTTACATAAATAAGAAATTCCAATGACGCGAGCATGACCGAGAATCACATAAACATATAATCAAATTACCATGACTTACACATATTCACAATGTACGTAAATAACTGAGGTAACCACTGCAGAGAATAAGAACAGTTAGGTGCCCAAGATTAGAAACACTAAGCCAAACCTAAATAATTTGCATACCTAAGGCACACAGAGCTGTGCTCGGTAATGCAGGAAATACACACGATAAATTAAGCGTGTAAATGATAATGGATCCTGTTTTAGGAAAAAGGGCAATAAATTTGAATGAGGGTGAGACAATACCATTGACCGCAATAATTGAATGGTAATTTGTTTTACTGACAGAGAAACGTTGACTGTTTTGTAGTTGTTTGTTGTGTGTATAAAACTTAATGTCCAAAGATGGAGAGAAGCAATAATAACGTTACTGTCAGGCACATTATTAACATTAAAAATTGATAAGTTTATACATGTTTTGTTACATGGTTTTTCTAGGCTCTGTATTTCACAAAACTTAAACTGCAAGAAAATACAATTGTCTTTTTTCATAAATATTCAGAGAGGCTGGATTGAAATGTTTTGTACTCTTGTCTTTTATGTTTTATACTTTTACCTATATTGATTTAAGATCACATAAAGAAGGAGTGATTTTTAGACAAATGTCCTTGTATTTCTATTTTGTCTACGTACTTGGAGACTGTAGAAAAGTATAACTTCGAGAAAGTAAATTCCATTGATTGTTATTGCAGGTAAGATTTCCAACAAAATATGCGATTTGGCAAAAAGCAAAACAAAACCAAAATCAAAAAACTGAGGACAATATCAATACTGTTATGCAGAAAGAAACATCGGAAGTACAAATATTTTTCGCTCTCTCGCGCTCTAGTTTTACTATTACCCGCAAATATTTCTTGTGGATGTGCAGGTTTGTCATCAATTTAACAAGAAACTCACATTAGTCGTTTTGCAGCGTCCCCTGCGAGACTCGAACTTTAAATACTAAAAAATATGTTAGTTGTATTTTTAAGTGACAGATTTTGTCATATTGAATTAATCTAAGTTATTGTGTTTATATATTAAATTATTTTAAGTTATTGTATATAGCTTAAACAATTTTTAATAAGTAAAAAAAAATAGTAAAATGACTGTTTCTCTACCAACAATTTTTATATTATTACTAAATATAATCATTTTGTTCTTGGTAACTTTTGTGAAGATCACTTTTTCGTACTTATGCATCAGTTTTGGTGGCAAATATATGTAATCATTATTATTATAGTTATTGAAATTATATGGTGAATGGTTCCTGATAAAGGCACAAACTCAGCCAATACTATCGAGTCTCGTGCTTGAATCTATCGACACCAGGGAGAAGAAAGGCGAAGTTTACCACGGTGGAGTTTCAAAGCATGGATGATTAATACTAATACGTATGCGTTTAGCGTCGTACAATATACTTTGTATTGAGATCCGATCGAGGTGGTATTGAGTGTGAGCAATTGAGTCGAGCAATTAAGATTTTTATATAACACTACGAAAAATTATTTGAAGCGAGGTAAAGATATCAATAGTTACTTCATATCTATAGAGTCGCTATTATTTATAAAGTAACATCGTATATGTTATGCTGAAATTGTAGGCTTCTGCACAGTTGATGCGGTTTCTATTTCTGTATTCATTAAGCAACCAATTATGTTGTGAATACAATAATTTTAACGTGATTGTATATTCTATACAAAAAAACAAAAGAAGAAAATGTAAGCATATAAAATATCGAACTAACTTTGTGTGTTTCCTATATAAATTCGACGGATAATGAGGGGAAAATTTTGACCCGACCGGATTTATATAAATACTCAAACGGGACGATATTAATTGTCAACGCTCTGCTGTTCTTTTCACTCCCACCGCTCTTCCGTGATAATGAAATTAAAGTATGTTTCTACTGAATTATTGATTATTCGCGTGCAGAAATGTTATAAATAGATATCTAGTTAAAGATCTAGATTTTCACCTTTCGAAAAATAAAACAAACACAACATTTATTATTCTTCCTTGTGCAACGAAGCAAAGATGAATCAACTTTTATATATTTTTTCATCCACCATCGATTGATTTCTGTCTGAAAAGTAATGTAGAGTTAAAACTTGTGTTTGTTGAAATAGTGACATAATAAGTGTTTCTTACATTGGCACAGAGCCTGAGAAATCTGTTTTGGGGCAAAATATATCTGAAGTATGATATTAATGTTTTTTATTTTTTTCGTCTCAAAGACAATTTGAGTTATGAATGAAATGAAATAACTATACTGCTAGAAATTGAAACCTGGCAGGGAATTATTTAGCGTCTGTCTCTTATTACTCCTATTCTATTTAGCTTGTAATGAGAGAATAATTAGTTAGAATCCAGCTTTTGTTTCATTACTGTTTAGTTGATATATACTTTCGTATGTAAATGTGGATAGAGAAATCGAAACAGCTCCATGAACACGTTCCAAGCTACTTTTATTTCCATCTTTGCTCTTTAAACCACGTAACTAACTAGGGTATAGTATTATTCATTACATTTAGGTAACCGATACTAGTGGTTCCCAACTGGTTATCCATGAATAAATTATTCTGCAGACTGCAGAAATTGTCAATATTAGTATTACATTCCGAATAACAGAGAAGGACACATGCATACAATGTTTCTTCATGAACACGTGCGTTCTTTCTCCTTACGCTGATGATTGTAAATATAACAGTTGATGTAATTTCTAAGGTTTAAAATTAAACATTTCTAAGAATATTGCATCATTTAATTTAAATAAATCTTTATGCAAATATAATGAGAAGAAAATTGTTTTAAATGTCCATCGTAGAAACTTTATTTCAGAATTAAATTTGACATATGAAAAAAATTAAATGAAGTAAACTTTGTATCCGCATTGTATATGACCCTGCTATAATCCTTGTAAGCCTGGTAGACTAGTAGAAGGAGGGGAAGAAGATATTCTTGTAGCAGAATCACTGCTTAGATACGTTCACCTGGGTGGATTCCGTAAAAAGACTTTGAAGTGCCCGGTAGTGATGGTGGTGAGAAACTTATCTACGGATTAGTTCTAAATCATAAAATAGGAATGTTTTCTCGAGAGAAATAGGCACAATTACCATTTATCAAATTTTACTAAAAGTGTTTTGGTCGACGCGAGGTATGACAGGTTCCACAAGGTCACCATACAATTTTGAACTTAACATTTTAATAACATCATATGACCATCATTAAAACAAGGATCTGAAGGAGACGACTAACGTATGCGATATGAATTGTCATTGGTGAGAAATCAAATCATCAGAAAATGGTAGTCTGCATAGTAACAATATAGGTTTGTCTGCGTCAGGTTTCCTTCGAGTAAATAGTTGAATGATGCCTTCGATGAATGATGCCTTCGATGCCCCGTGCACGCTTTAGCGTCTGGAACTTCGCTCGGCTTTTGTCTCAGAAGATGCAAAAGCGGTCGACTCTATGGTTTTATGCTAACGTTTGAAAATAATGATGTTTATGCACATTTGCTAGGCGTAAACACACAACGCTCTGGTTGCCTGATTTTTTCAACTTCCAGGGGCATAATCACACGAAATCGTTCCCGTTATAGAGCGCTTGCTAGTTCAAAGCGATCTCTTCTGAGTGTTATATAGAATCTTACAATAATTTGATATGTGCATGAACAACAATGAGGACTTGATTGAGTACTGACGTGCTCATGTTCACCGAAGACACGGGTGATAATGACATTGAGGAAGATGATGTAGAAGATTTTGATGGTGCAGTTTGATGGTTAAAAGAACTACTGCATCTTGGAGATATTAGATGACCAGCTAGAAAACAAATAAACTTAATGAACTGTGGAAGCGAAAATGATCATAGTAACTTCGTGTCGATATCACTGATATCGATCTTGGCGATGAGTGAGAGTGAACTATACTTACGCTCGGATATCAACTTTCAGAACAAAATTAGAAAGTGGGATGTAGTTGAGAGAAAAATGGACTCATCTATGAATGGCATTAAGACATTTGTCATAGACTGTGTGGTTCAACCTTCTCTGAGCAGACAAACAAAATGAAGCAAACAAACAAAAACTGGTTTAGATGAGCAGGGGACATAACTCTTTGTGTAAAACGCATACAAGATACAGAAAACTACTCTTTTACTCTTTTACTTATTTTAGTCATTTGACAGCAGTCATGCTGGAGCACCGCCTTTAGTCGAGCAAATCGACCCCAGGACTGATTCTTTTGAAGCCTAGTACTTATTCTATCGGTCTCTTTTGCCGAACCGCTAAGTTACGAGGACGTAAACAAATCCCCATCGTTTGTCAAGCGATGTTGGCGGGACAAACACAAACACGCAAACATACATATATGTATATACATACATATATACGACGGGCTTCTTTCAGTTTCCGTCTACCAAATACACTCACAAGGCTTTGGTCGGCCCGAGGCTATAGTAGAAGACACTTGCCGAAGGTGCCACGCAGTGGGAATGAACCCGGAACCATGTGGCTGGTAAGCAAGCTACTTACCACACAGCCACTCTTGCGCCTAGTCTACAATTTTCTTAAGATATCTAGATGTAAGGACACATTAGAAGGAAAATAGAATGTTATGATGTACATGACTATTTTAGACACAAAAATAGCATTATGGCCATGAAAGAAACGAAAAGTAGTGTTGAAGTGTCGTATAAGTCTCTCGATATCGAGATATCATAAATGTCATCAAGAAATATGATTATTGAATTCATCCCCCATTATATACATTAACTACAACTAACTGATTATTTCTGTCTGTGAGTATGAAAAATATTCAAAGAAAAACTGAAAAACTAGAAATTAAGTACGACAAGGTATTTAATATAGCGGTATATGTATTGATGGGGTTAAATTTGATTGATGACACCTTCATTATTCATTCTGAAAATAGATTGGCTTCCTGTGTCGACTTGATGTACGCACGATGCTTCAGTTTGTCTTCTAAAATATACAGTTCGTCTCAGAATTGTTACTTCCGAATTATTTCAGCTGGCGTGATTTGAGCTGAGTTATAGGAAATGACAAAACTAAACTAGGGAATAAAAGTAGGATATTTATCAGCAGTATTTCATTTTGACAAGATACGTTATTTAGCGTTGGATATAGCGCATATGTCGAGTGGGAAAGACCTCAACATCTGCACCATATCAAAATTATATTCGACCATATGCGTAGCGTTTCCTGAGCTGTGTGCTGATTTCGTTACAAAGATACTAGGCCTGAAGCTGTTAGATTTATCCCAGTATATTTAGTTAGGACTGCGTATAACAAAGCAGAATGTTTTAACGCTAAAGTGAAGTGTTTGTGTTTTAATGACAGCCTCAACTATAATAAAATTGCTAACCATAAAGATAGCACTTCGATTCTATTAATATTACACCGGATGGATTTACAGAAAGATTAAATATCACATAACTCTTAAGCATTTATACTCCATCAAATAGGGATGTCCTCTATAACTTTGTTATCATCAGACGATTAGGTTTTAACGCATAAATGAACAAATTCTGCCCAATTTACTTTGAAATGATAAATGAAAAAGACATACGTCAAATTATAGTGCGATACAGAGAAATAGCTTCAAGGAGATTAACTTTCTTTTTGATGCACCAACCAAACATAATATAATCACTAGTTTAGAGCTATTGGAAAATTGCACAAGGTTTGGCTGCCTGAATCTCCTCACGATTGCTCTATTCTATTCATCGCTTATCCATTTTATTATCAATCGGTGAAGCTGTATAGATACAACTGTGATGCGACATTCGGACTGTTAAGAGGCAATTTCTAAAGCTGCTTGCTAGCAACTTAACCAAACAACCACGCAAGTCTCTCTTATTTTGTATCCTTTATCTCTAAGTTTGGGGAAATTTTGCTTATTTTGTACCGTATACATACAAAGTCCTATCGACACATATTCGTAACTGCACAATATGTCTATTAACAAATATACACAAATTTACACAATATTTTAACCAAGTTTTCAACATTTAAAGTATAGCAATATTCGCCTCTATTTTCATATGAAACTCCACAAAACGAATATTATGTCTATAATTTACCTATTTTATTTGCTGTTGTTGCCTATATTTCCTACTTTGGCACATACTATATACAAAACCAACTAAAATACCTTTCTCCATTTCAGTAAAGTTATGAACCAGACAAATACTCAGAAGCAGTCAACAAGAAGCAGAACAACAACAACAACAATCGTAGCCGAAGCTGGAGTAACAACAGTAGCAGCAGCAGCAGCAGCAGCAGCACCACCACCACCACCACCACAACAACAACAACAACAACAACAACAGGAGGAGAAAGCAGTTCCACCCGGCTAAACCTGCATCCAAAGATATGTTTCTGAGTCTTTGCTCGTCATCAGTCTGGATAGCATGACATAAGGACACAGGAAATGTGTCAAGGCCGACAGGAAGCGGTGCAGCTTCCTATGTCTAACCAACAATATTATTATTCCCTTCAGGGGACTGTCACATTAAGTTGACAGCATACAACTAATCCTTGATCTGGTAAATTCTTTTTTATCCACGCGGAACCTGGCAAAATTCATTCAGAAAACTAAAGTACCCTGGCTCTCATACAGCACCAATCACTGTCATTACCTCAGTACAAAAATTACCCTCCTCGCTGCTATTAAGCCATAAGTCTGTTTCGTAACCCTTAAAAACCTGTAATCAAACCAGTGTTCCAGTTTCAAGATTTCTCTGAATCAACGAGGCATCAGTTTGTCCTTCACTGCAAAATGATGGAATATTCAATTCAGTGAATATTATGTTGCACTCCTTTCTTTATCCTTTCTAAGACTTTCTTTGACAATTGCCATTTGGAAGCTGAAGTAAGATTGAGGTATACGAGCGGAGCACATTGGTAGAAGAAAGAGAGTTGTCCTTCTATTACATGACTTATATACTGCTGATGAAAATGTCTCATTCTCCAATATCTTTTGTAAGTCAGCGTCAATGCATAAAACAAACTTATAACATGGCAATAATTGTGCTCTGAGGGTTGCTTCAAGCGCCACTACTGTGTTTCGAAGAATGTCTCTTGAATACGTCTTTCATCCCACGGTGTCAGTCAAATAAAATTTTGATAATGACGGACTTCAGTTTCTCATTTGTTGACTGGTCTACTCATATCTTGAAATCAAATGCGTGCGCATTTCAACAGAAGACAAATCAATAGTGAAATCACTATTAAAATTCATAGAATCTTTCCTGTCCCAACTCGCACACGTGCAAACGAAATTCAACAAAAATACATTAGACTTAGTGTTAAGTAAACAGACTAACACTATTCTCAATATTGCAGTGGCCAGAAAAAAAAAAGAACAGAAAAGCTCTTCTTTCCGATCACAATATAATTCTCTGCTGCCAAAAATGATACATGATCTCACTCCAGCATAGACTTTTGACCTTATTGATCTTCACTTTGCTAACTGGAATGCAATCGCCCTCGACCTTTTACTTGCTAGATGGTCTTTCACACACTCTCATACCCCAAGCAGTATCTATTCATAATCGCAGTTATTTATGGTGATTTTCATAAATATATGTTCACACCACACTCCACTATGGTCCACTATGGTCCACTATGGTCCACTATGGTCCACTATGGTCCACTATGGTCCACGAACAAAACTAAATACAAGCAACCGGAAAACACTTAGAATGATAAGAAAAAAAAAATCAAAAAAAAAATCAACCGGCTGAAATATTGCCAGCTGCAACAACTCGGCTCCACAGATATAGATTTGCATGAATCAAATATATTTAATCTTCAAGATGTATAATGATTATCATTTACAGTCAAAGAACAGTAGAAGAACAGTGGGGCATTGAGAAAATGAAACTTTACCCGAAAGTGTTTGTTTTAAATATATTCTCCAAAAAGTATAAGACCACTGTTTTATCTGTCGGATCTTTGTCTGATGCAAGCGACATTCTGCATAGCAGTGCACACGACATAGTTGATATTCTGCAGAAACAATACTGCTCCGCTTTCAGCGATTTACATGGGCAACGTATGTGAAACAAATTCCCAGTACACTGTATCTGATATATAATTTGCCCTTCTCTGATATCATAGCAGCTAAAAACAAAATTATAAACAACTCAGCTGTGGATCTCGGTAAGTTCCCAACTAGAGTCCTGAAGGAGTGCCGACATCAACTGGCATTCCTTTAGATATTTTATGAAGCAAATCACTGGACGTTGGCTATTTTCTCTATAAAATCACCCCATAGTCGATTGTCCCAGTTTTCAGACTGGGCAGCAACATTTTGGCGGTGAATTACTGACCGATTCCAATAATATCTCATATCATCAAATTATTTGTGAGAGTTGTGAGATCTCAAATAATTCATTTCTTAGAAAGAAACAGCTTATTTATTCGAAAAAGACATGATTTACGTAACTGAGGGACTACTTAACACAGCTTCAATGACATGGCTCTGAAAAAGGGCTCCATTGCAGATGTCATGTACCTTGACGTCAACAAGGCCTTTGACAAGGTTGGTCACACCTTCATGTGAAAGAAAATATTTATCGCTGGTGTCCAAGAGAATCTATTAAAGTTTGAGTGTTTTATGGTGAACAGAACCCAGCATGTGGTGATCGAAGGTGTTCTAGGAAGCTCTTCAAGAGTCATTAGTGGAGCCTCACAAGGCGCTGTATTGGGTCCACTCATTTTCATTATGTAATATCAGAATTTTTACGAATGACTCTAGGCTTGTCAAATCTTTAAATAGAGCTGCTCACTGTTATCCTATGGGTGGAAACCACAATATTCGATTAAACGAAGACAAATTAGAATCAATCCACTTCGGTAAAGAGGAGGAGTTAAGCTGCCATACATTCTATCGTCAGGTGAAAACCTTGTGACCTCAAACACGTCTAGAGACCTCGGAGAAACTGTCGACAACAATTTAGGCTAGAGTGTGCACCATAAACAGCAAAGTTAATATGGCCAGCTGGGCGTGTTCCAGAATTCTTAAGAATTCGCGGTTTAGAGACGTTTCTATCAATATTAGTCTCTTTTATACCGTCATTCGACCTTTCCTTGAATACTGTACTACAATGCGATTTCCTCACAGAAAACAAATGTTATAAAAACTGAAGCACCCAAAAATCAACCATTCACACACAAAAACGACAATAGATGACATGATAAATCTTGATTACTAGGTTCAGTTCAATAAGCTCACATTTATTCCCTCCAACGCTACCATGAGCGCTATATCATTTGTATGATGTGGAGAATTTCCTAACAGCACATCCAAAATGCTATTGGCATGAACTTTAAAACATTCTTAAGACATGAGCTCCATAAACTCCGCCCTCTTCAAAAATGAAGCTCACTTCGCATCACAATACTATGACAATTATTTCACCTCAACACTCTGCAAAGAATAATTTACTATTTGAATAGGCAGTGAGGCCCAAAGAATGGCTGCAATATGGAAAATCATTAAGGCAGCGAGCTGGCAGAATCGTTAGCACGTCGAGCGAAATGCTTAGCGGTATTTCGTCTGTCTTTACGTTCTGAGTTCAAATTCCACCGAGGTCGACTTTGCCTTTGATTCTTTGGGGGTCGATAAATTAAGTACTAGTCGCGTACTGGGGTCGATCTAATCGACTGGCTTCCTCCCCAAAAATTTCGGGCCTTGTGCTCAGAGTAGAAAAAAAAAACATGGAAAATCATTAAATGACTTTCCCAGTGCGTGCTATTAATTTAGTCATGGCCGGAACCAATTCTGACGGAAACTTATCTGAGTATCTACGTATAGACGTATAATAATATTTCTTTCCACTTATTATGACGAATATTATTTTCTAGGTACAAGTGTTACATCCTGCATCCTACTGACGAAAGAGATAAATTTAAGCAATACAGGCGGTGAGCTGGCAGAAACGTTAGCACGCCGGGCGAAATGCTTAGTGGTATTTCGTCTGCCGTTGCGTTCTGAGTTCAAATTCCGCCGAGGTCGACTTTGCCTTTCATCCTTTCGGAATCGATTAAATAAGTACTAGTTACGCACTGGGGTCAATATAATCGACTTAATCCGTTAGTCTGTCCTTGTTTGTCCCCTCTGTGTGTAGCCCCTTGTGGGCAGTAACGAAATAGGTATTT
>NC_068982.1:20206070-20212913 GCF_001194135.2 Octopus bimaculoides
ATACAGGCGGTGAGCTGGCAGAAACGTTAGCACGCCGGGCGAAATGCTTAGTGGTATTTCGTCTGCCGTTGCGTTCTGAGTTCAAATTCCGCCGAGGTCGACTTTGCCTTTCATCCTTTCGGGGTCGATAAATTAAGTACCAGCTACGCACTGGGGTCGATATAATCGACTTAAACCCTTTGTCTGTCTTTGTTTGTCCCCTCTATGTTTAGTCCCTTGTGGGCAATAAAGAAATAAGAAACAGATAAATTTAAGCAATACAAAATAATCAGTTCATCACTGTATTACCTCTCTACTCCATCAGTTCTTCTGATTGTTGCTCCTCTTTCATATTACATCTATCAATAGATATAAAATTATAATAGATAGTATAAAAATGATAGATATAAAATATCGAACTGCATAGAATTTCTAACGCTTATTTTCAAGTAAAAACATTCATAATAGAAACACCTGCGCTAAAACTTCTGCTTATTCATCATAGTATATTCTACAATAATACAAATATGTAAATAATTTTTTTTTTACATATACAAGTTTATGAGAAAGCAAAAAAAAAAAACAAAAAAAAAACTGCAGCGATTTTCGTAATATAAATGTAATTCATAGTAGTAAACTATTACATCTATTAAAACAGATGTATTAAACTATATCTTAACCGTATTATCATTGAGAAAATGTTCGAAAATTATATTTATTCGGTGCAAAGTTTGTTTCGGAAAAATATTAAATATCGAGTTAATATTATATTTACAAAACGATATCTTATTAAGTGTTATGTAGGTAATGTAGTCGATAAATATTCCAAGTGAGAATCTGATAATTGTTTTCGAAATTCTAATTATATATATATTCAGAACAGTTATATATAGAAATAAGGAAGCATATATAAATTTAAGATGAAGAACGAATTTCATTGCGAGGGGTAACACTGATTAAATAAAACAAAAGCTCAAAGAATTTCACAAAAAATAATATTAATCAATTTGATAACCTTTTCTACTATACGTGCAAGACCTGATATGTGGGGTGAGGTGGGTTTATTGAATTATATCCACTACAGTGCTCAACTGGTGCTTATTTTATCGACTCTGAAATGATGAAAACTGAAGTCAACCTCGGGAGAATTTGAACGCAAAACGTAAAGACGGTAGAAATACTGCTAATCGTTTTGTCTGGCGTGCTAACGATTCTGCCAAGTCGTTGCCTTTAGATTCAAATTTTGGCACAAGGCCATCAATTTTAGGCTGAGAGTCAAATCGATTACATCGATCCCAATACTCAACTGGTGCTAATTTTATCGATCCCGCAAAGATGAGAGGCAAAGTCATCCTCGAATTTGAACTGGGAATATAAAGTCGGAAGAAATGTTGCGAAACAATTTGTCCAGCGAGCTAACGATCCTGTATACTCACCGCCTTTAATCAATTTAATAGAAATAATGACGATTCGTTGATTATTTATGCCGCAGTAGAACTATAAGTCTACTTTAAGCGACCATAGGGAATTCCTAGAATACAAAACATCGAATGACAATAATCTGATAATCCAATAATCTGAGGACGGTGTAATGTTTATTACTAGCAAAGTGAGATGTTGTGTAAATATATTATGATTAACTAGTGTTATATTTAGAATGAGGTGCATGGTACCAGTTGGCAACTTTCTCAGATGTATATTTTGTATGACCTAGAGAACCCTAGAGAACCCCTAAAGGTTTAGCAGGAAAATATTCTCATTAACTATATTCATGAATATACAAATGATATTTATCTACTCAGATATATATCATATCAGTTGATTGAATAGAACTTTACTATTTACTGAATATCTGATATTTACTATAAGATCATGATGACAATATATATTTCCTGTCTTTTAATATATGCGTAAGTAATATATATAGTCGCTTTCCAAATAAATAGATATTTCATACATGAACACATGCGGCTGCATACATAGACTAAAAAAGAAAAAGAGAGAAAAACAAAACGATAAAGAAGCACAGATATGAAAACATTATAGATGTATACAGGCGTACATATATGTGTGTGTGAGTGTGCGTGTTTGTTTGTGTGTGTGTGTGTGTGTGTGTGTGTGTGCATGCACCTGTGTTCGTGTGTATGCGTTTGGGTTTGTGTATACATATGTTGCTTGAAAAAGTAAATTTATGAGTATACACACATATACAGATACATCTGTCTTTATATCCGACTGTGTGTGATTGTGTATAGAAGAACATATAAATCAATGAACTTCCAACTTAGTCTGATTTGCACGCTCTATTTGCAATGTTTACCATTTTTTTATTTTACTACTTTACAATATTGAAATAAACTAGTACTTTCATGCATTACGCAATCATCAGGTTACGCATTCTGGAACATGACTGTCACTACATAAACCTTAAGACTGCGTAAGGCATGAAATTACTGGTTCGTTTCAATATTACATAATTGCAAAAGTTTACAGTTATAAAATTTTAAAATCGAAAAAAATTGCAAATAATAAAACGTGCAAATTAGACTATGTTGGAACTTCATTGATTAATATATGTGTATGAGTGTGTGTGCATGTGTGTGTGTCAGTGAGTGCTTATGCGTATGTGTGTGTGTAGGTGTGTCTGTGTATGTATGTGTAAGTATCGCTGTCTACGTATCTATCTATATGTTTATAAATAGTTATATTTGATATAAACAAACATTAGAAGCAGCCATTTTGATTCATGATTCCTTTGCCATGGATGCCAAGGACATATTTTCCATTGGCTACAGTAAATCCATATTACTATTCAACAAATCTATAACATAACGAATGTCGCTCTCTACAGGCCTTCCCAAACACCTGTACAGTTCTTTGAAGAGTGCCTCAACAAAATCAAGTCCTACTCTAAAAGTACCGCTCCTCGAACATATTAATGATGGGTGACTTTTAACTCCTGTATGTGAACTGGCTTACAAATACTCTGAAGATAGGTAACTAGACTATATCAGTGAAGCTGCAGCGGAATTACTATTTAATTTAAAATATGAAGTTTTAGTAACCAAACTTGTACTTGAAACAACAAAACAAAACAAAAGTATACTGGACCAAATATTAACAAACAACTCCAGCTCAATCCATGACATTTCAGTTGAAAAAACAATTCTCTTTAACCACGACATAGCACTCTACAACCTTCGTTTCCTGCATGCCAAATCCAAACCAGTCTCGCTCCATTGCACCTATTCGACAGCATCAATTTTTACTAAGCACACTGGGGAGTCATAAAAAAAACAGATCTGTCGCTTATTGACTGTTCCTGCACTCACAGTTATTCTGACACTCAAGCCACATGGCAGCACTTTGAGAGCATTGTCATTTATGCATGCACAAAACATGATCTGACGAAATTCACAAGTGCTAATAGAAATAATTTTCAAAGAGATAGAAAACAATCTCTCATTAGGAGAATAAATAGAATGAATAAAAAAAAATGCTCCCAGTAACGACGTTGAGCTTGGAAGATCGTTAGCACTCTGGCAAAAATGCTTAACGGCATTTCGTCCGTCTTTACGTTCAAGTTCATATTTCGCCAGGGTCAAATTTTCCTTAACAGGCGGTGCTCCAGCATGGCCTCAGCATCTGGCTGAAACCAGTAAAAGATAAACAGCTTCCATATTCAATAGCAATAACAAGGTTTGAATTGGAAAAACGTCATCTGCAGAACAGCATAAATACCGACATCAACAATTAAAGAACTGCAAAGGATAACTGGGTAATCAAAAACATCAAACTGAACATGAAAGTGTTCTATTCATAAGCCAACAAACATAAGGCCACTGTCTCAACTGTTGGTCCACTGATAGATTATAACAGCATTCTCCACCACGACAGTAAATAAATGATATAAGTACTGCAGAAACAACACCGCTCTGTCTTAATTGAGCTCATTGATATTCACACAAAGGATCAGAACTAACTCAATCACTAACATATTATCTCTGGCATATCTGTTATTGTCTCAGAAATCGTAGTAACTATAAATGAAATAAAGTATTACTCTGCAGTAGGACCTGATCGCTTTCCGTCTTGTGTTCTGAAGGAATACAGATACCAACCTCTGCGACCAACCTCTTGAGAAGTTCTTTAGACTCAGGCTATATATCAAGTCACTTCTTATCCCAATCTGTCATCCCGGTTTTCAAAAAGGAAAACAGATTTCTTGCATCTACCTATCAATCAGTTTCACTTATCTCCCAATTCATCAATGTGTTAGAAAGATGGAGATATCGATGATAACTGGCTTCCAAACATCATGGTTGCGATGCAGCAGGGGCTGCGTAACACAGTTTTTACATCACATCGATGATGTCCTTAAAGCTTTGGGATATGATTCGAACTCTGGTGTCATATATCTTAACTTCAGCAAAGTGTTCGACAGAGTCGACCACAATATCTTCCTGTCAACATTACCGACTCTTTGAATCAAAGTTAAATTGCTACACTTGTTTAAGTATTTCCGGGTAAACAAAATACATGTTGCGATCAGTAGAATTCATTCAAGCCCAGTATGTGTCACCTGTGGTGTCCCCCTGGGAAGTGTTTTGGGACCGCATCTCTTTATAATATGTATAAACAACATCTCAAGTGTCATCAAACACTTCAAAATGAAAATATTCACAGATGACTCAAAGCTTCAGAAACTATCAATGGAGAAGTCCGAACTGGACTCTAATCTGATCTAGATGTAATAAAATGAATGGACAAAAAATAACATGGTTAAATGATTGAAAATTTGATCTCATGCACTTCGGAAAAAAGAATGCGCTCAAAGAAACATATTCCCATCCTTCAGGGGAAATACTTACAGTATTCAACGATATCAGTAAGGTAGGAGAGATTGCTCAAAACTATTTCGGATTGAGTGTTCATATCAACAATAAAGTCCATATTACTGGCTGGACAAAGTCCCAGATCATCAGAACTTACCGGTCCAGAGAGCAAGATGTCATCATTCCCTTCTACCCTTCCTTCGTATTGAGTCACCTCAGACAGCATTCACTAAAATAATAAAGGCTTGATCGACCTTGATTATAGGGGCCATCTTGAAACATTGAATCTGTATTCACCCCTGTGTCGTCGCGAGTGCCACATCATTTGCAAAATGTAGAGAATTTGCCATCAGCATTGCCCAAATGACTCCAACAGATTCAGAATTTATCCAAGGCTAGAGTCACGTGTCACGCCCCTTGAAAATTTAGGCTCATAACGCTTACATTCATTGTAACATACTTTCCTTTCCCCAAGAGGCTCTGCTGTATTTAACATTATCTCAAAACAAATCAGAGAAACGTAGACAAATTTCTTAAAGGGACAGCAGATAAGTTACCTGTACCTGGTTACAACTCGCTACATGAATGAGCCATACCACGAAACTGGTCTTAAAAATGACTTAACAGATCCTATCAGGTGGTGCTATTAACTTAGACGTTTGGCCAAAACATTTCTAAGTTATCGAAGTTATCTAACTTAGATGTAACTCTATTAATTCACGTGCATCTGGCTATCGTTTTGTCTGACTGGAAATATTTCACCCTCGCCAACCAGTAATCAGCTCAAAGTTGGACATACACAGGTTTACATACACAGGTTAACTTTTTCCCTACTCCTCAGGATCCCTGAAATCATTGCCATTATCATCCACATGTGATTCTCTCTGTTTACATAAAACTTACACTGAAGTAGTTGTTAGAAAGCCATCTGCAAAACGTCTCCTAACAGACGGTTAACGTTCTAGGATAATTTCCTCTACTTACACTAGATTATTTTCCAATATAAATGACACTTTTCAATAATAAGTAACAATTTGCGCATTTTAAATGATTCTTCTCCAGGCTAACAGAAGTGAGTATATAGTATATAATGATAACGACTTAATATACATTGTATGTACAAAGGCACACAGATACGCACATATATGTATGGATCTACACAAACAATGCGTACACATATATATGTAAATATAGGCATAGACATCTATATACATGTATATGTATATAGGTACTATATGTTTGTTTGTGTATATGTGTGTATGTGTCTCTGTGTGTATATGTCTGAGTGTGTGCACGCGTTCGGTCTTCTTTCGTGAGCCTGTTATTTTCTGTTTTGAATGTAACTCAATTACTGGGGAAGTAATTTTAATCTCGCACTTACAATGGGCTAATTTATGATAATCTATGCTTTATCCGTCTAATACATACATACACACACACTCATACATACATACATATATACATACATACATACATACATACATACATAAATATGTGTGTGTGTGTTCAGTTACTGCAAGATGTCGATCTACTGTTTAGAGGTTAAAGTAGCTATTTAACCATCACTATCAAGACAATTGACACAATATATTTAAATGATTCGTATTGTTTATTTTATTTTTACCATATAGATTGATGAGATATTTGTTTTCATCGTGAGTATATAAAAATATTGTAGAATTATATTGGTTTTTCACGTGATTATCACTACTTTTCTGCACATAGATCTACTGGAGGGAACCGATTACTGTCACCGGCATATAATTGGTCAATGTCTGTATTTGGTTTGTCAAGTTATTTGATAAATATATATACTCCGGCTATATTTCAGTTCTTAATTGAATTTTCACAGATGTAAATCTATATCTAACACACTTATCCATAAGAACTGGGAGGAGCATTCAATCTATATATATATACATACTTACATAAACAAACTGACAGATATATTTATACACACACACAGACACAGACACACAGTATATATATATATATATATATATATATATATATATATATATATATATAT
>NC_068982.1:20213685-20223546 GCF_001194135.2 Octopus bimaculoides
ACCGCCTTTAGTCGAATCAAACCAACCCCAGGATTTATTCTTTGTAAGCCTAGTACTTATTCTATCAGTCTCTTTTGCCGAACCTCTAAGTTACGGGGCTTTAAACACGCCACCATCGTTTGAGGGGGGGGGGCAAACACAGATACACAACATATATACACATATATACGACGGGTTTCTTTCAGTTTCCGTCTACCAAATCCACTCAAAAGGCTTTGGTCGGCCCGAGGTTATAGTAGAAGACACTTGCCCAAGGTGCCACGCAGTGGGACTGAACCCAGAACCATGTGGTTGGTAAGCAAGCTACTTACCACACAGCCACTCCTGCGCCTATGGTTAATAGGTTAAACAAAACAATACTGGGCTCGTTTTCTGCAACTAAACTCTTGAAGGTAATGTTGCAACATAGCCGCGGCCTAACGACTGAAACATGTAAACAAGATAATACATACATACAAACATATGCTTGTATGTGTATGTGTATGTGTGTGCGTGTGTATGTGTCTGTCAGTGTTTCTGTTGTCAAAAAAAAATAAATAAACACCGTACCTGAGAAGTTATGAATGAAAACATATTCAGATAGAAAATCTTGAATAATTCCACGAAAATATCATACAAAGCAAGCAACGCCCGCATGATGTGACTTAAAAACTTCATATTTGAACTATTTGAAACTATACATTCTAATGCTGGTTATTATCCTAGCAAACAGTACAGAAAATTCTAGATCATTTCTCCGCGTATACATTTCATATTAATTTTAAGTGAAATACACATTTTAAGGAGCGTCCGAAAAGTAGAACATTTGCAATTTTATTACTTTACACATAATGTACACATACCTATATACGGAATATTTTTCTACCGGTATTTGTTGTCTACATGTTCTATTCATGGTAATTATCGTGGTTTGGGATTTAACTCCCATTTTTAGCGTGGTGAAAAACCACTTAGTGGCCTTCCCTCGGTGTATAACTCTTATACACGCATATAATATAATAATATTTATTTATGTATATATTTTAAATGTATGCTCGTATGTAAACGTGTATGTATATTTTTTTTATGAGCCTTTTTAAAGCTTACCCAGGCTCACGTGCCCGGTTTCCCGGTTTCTATGGCATATGTGTTCCCTCCAGCTGGACGGGACGCCAGTTCATCGCAGCGATACTAAAGAGACAGAAAGAAAGAGTGAGAAAAAGTTAGAGCGAAATAATACAACAGGGGGCGCCACCTCCCCCCCCCTGCCGGAGCCTCGTGCAGCTTTAGGTGTTTTCACTCAATAAACACACAACCGCAGTCCTCCGACCGCGAGTCCGCTGCTCTAACCCCTGGGCCATTGCTCCTCCGTGTATGTATATATGTGTATATATTATACGTAAGTTTCTTCTGTATATGTTGCTCTCATAGTTATTCGTTGGCATAAAGCCCTCTGCAACTAATTAATCAAAGCTTACTTATCTGTATTCGTATAAATAATGAACGTAATTAGTAGCATACCATCTTGTCCGACTACAGTAACCTGTCAGGAATATTAGGATGCCGGATAAAATGGTTAGCAGCATTTCTCTTTTCGTTAGGTTCTGAGTACGAAGTCCGCCGAGATCGACTCAGCCTCCCAGATTTTTAGAGTCGAGAAAATAAGTAGCAGTTAAGCTCTGTTGATCAATATAAGCGACTTATCCTCTCCACCTAAAGTGATGGCCTTGTGCCAACATTTGAAATCAATATATTTCCATATTCATGTCTTAGTGCATCTCAATTGTTCTTTTAGTATTTCAAATATACAAAGAAAAATTTGAAATAATTTTATTCATGTATGTGGTTAATTTTCTTGCATTGGCCGATCAATCTTCTACTGGATTTTGTACGCATATTATGAATATATTCATATGCATGTTAGTTTCAAACTTTTAAACAGCAAACTTGGAAATAATATCTTCCACTCGTACTAGTATGGTTAATTGGCGTATTTAATCAATACATTTCTATGGAAATAACAACTATAGACGCCCACATGCACAGCACATGTTTTTACCAATTTAATAAAGAAAGCGGAAGACTGATTTAGAACGACATATATTCATGTATAAGTATCCTATATTTTGGAATATATGTCAACTTGTGCGTAATAAATTCCCAGCCAGTCTGTCTCTGCCATAATAGGGACTCTGTTATATCTGAATGCATGCCATCGAATGCAGAGCCTTAACTGTGCGTTTAGTGTTTTTCAATCGCATTTCCAACACATCCACTCACAACATTCCTTGTTCCAGATGTACATTCTCGTAGCGACTGATTTTCCACCAACTGAATACCATGGACAGTATAAAATCGGCGATGCTAGTTTTTCAGAGTATTAAAAAATTATTTTTTTCTAAAATTCGCACTATATTCACGTTTCCATTAATTATGATTAATGATTGTGTAACTCGTCAGTCAAAGAAGACACAACTTCAGAGCACAGTTATGGCTGGTGAACAAAACCCTAACCGAAGTTATCCTTGTGAGTATATTACTGATGCATATTTTGCTGTAATAAAAGCATAAGATCACATAATTGAAGAAGAGAGGTTGGAATATGGGAGTAGTTAACAATTCGAAGGTGTATGATTAGGGACCACTTGCCAATAGCGGTGTTCCATCTGTTGTAAATAAATGTTATACTATATCTAGTAATTGTAGAAGATATTTTCTGTGTTCCGTGTGTTTGTCGAGGTATCGATATATTTCTATTGATTTTATCATTTCAGAAAGTATGAAACATAGTTCTAATCCCAACTCTATACTTTCTCGTGTATTGTCGCTACTGTATAAATGTTCGCCATTCGTAAAACATTACAATTTTTCGAGTAATCTTAACTTTAGAGAAAGTGATAAGTGACTCTTTTAGCATTTTATATGTAAGTTTCTCAGAGCCTGTGCTTAAGCTTCAGCTTACAACATCTAACATCAATATAAGAAACTTCGCAAAAATGAACCAATATAGCATGACATTACAATAAATCTTTCAATGATTTCTGAATTACGGTAATGTATCTAATTTAAAAACAAATAATTTGATACATTTCAGGCAAATATGGAAACAATAATATTTGAAAATAATTTTTGACGAGCTATTTAATATAGTTTTATATTTACTATATACTATCTTATATATAGTAAAATATAATGTATTTCACATAGGCCTGCGCTCGTAGAGGGTATCTACAACAACGAATGGAGTGTGGGTGAGTGTTAGTCATAGATAGTAAATGCAGATGAGCTGTCGGAAAGGGTTTTCTATGAGGGCTCTATTATGTTAATAAAATAACTGCAATTTTTTAAACTTAAAATATATACTTTGTTAATTTTACACAGGCACATAGGCATTTATGCACAAACATGAAGATACACACACAAACATAAATATATATATGGATTTCAATATTAAGGACTTCTGTTTGCAAAATATCTAAAACGCAGCATTTATAAATTATATATATAATATTAAATTATACATATATGAATAAAAACAAAAAAAACTCTGAAGCTTTCATTTTCCTACCTCTATCTCTGCACTTCTTTTCTCCACTTTTATGAAGAGTAAGTAAAAAAAGGAAGAAAAGAAAATCGATTAAACGTTTTAAATGAACAAAGATCATCTAGTTTTATGATCTTAAGTTGCGTTGTAATGAAAATTTCCAATAAGAACGAAATAATGTCATATGCAGCTACTAGGACATAAAACCCCACCCCAAAACAATGAATTATATGGAAATATTCTTTCATATGTCCTCTCACGAAATAAAAAAATCCTGAATACTTCTCTCCGCTTAAGGGAAATTTCTCCCACCCTTCTGTTTCTTAGCAAACTCTCTTTCTCTTCTGGAAACAACCGTAAATTGAAGCACCAATAGTTGCCAGTGAAATTTCACACGAGTGCACACACACACACACACACATATATATATATATACATATAAGTTACAAAAGACTCGATGCAAAACGTGAACCCTTGCTTTTCATTAATCCCTTTCATCCTTTTCACTTGTGTTATATAAAAATTTATACATGTTATATATTTCAAACTCACCTTGAGAATATGTATTCTAATATATTTTCAGCCGAACTATAAGTTATTTATCCTATGAAACCGTATAATTTTATTTTTCATAAGTATAAACACATAAAATAACGCCATTCACTAATTATGTTAAAAAGTAAAATTTCTTTTAACTATACAAAAAAATACATAACTCTCTTTTTACTTGTTTCAGTCATTTGACTGCGGCCATGCTGGAACACCACCTTTAGACGAGAAACTCGGCCCCAGGACTTATTCTTTGGAAGCCTAGTACTTATTCTATCGGTGTCTTTTGCCGAACCGCTAAGTTACGGGGACGTAAACACACCAGCATCGGTTATCAAGCGATGTTGGGGAGACAAACACAGACACACAAACATATACACACACTTACACATATATACACACACACACACACACACACATATATATATATATATATATATATATATATATATATATATATATATATATTTATATATATATATATGTATATATACATATATACGACGGGCTTCTTTCAGTTTCCGTCTACCAAATCCACTCACAAGGCTTTGGTCGGCCCGAGGCTTTAGTAGAAGACACTTGCCCAAGGTACCACGCAGTGGGACTGAACCCGGAACCATGTGGTTGGTAAGCAAGCTACTTACCACACAGCCACTCCTGCGCCTGTATATAGAAAAAAATATTTAGGCGTATTTTCAACTTTCTCTGGATTTTCCATATATGTATGTGTGTGTGAGAAAGTGTGTTTGTCTACCACTACAGCTTGACAACTACTGTTGATTTACTTGCATCCTAATAACTTAGAGCAGTGTTTCTCAACCTTTTCACTCTTGCGTAACACTTCAAAGCAGTGCCCCAGCATTGCTGCCGTCTAATGACTGAAAGAAGTGAACGATAAAAGGTATATCTATATATATATATATATAATAGAAATATGTTTCAGAAAGAAAATAGAAACAACACGTGGAAAAGATATGGGGAAAGTTGGAAAGATAAAGCGAAAATGCACATTGAATACCAAAAAAATAACGGCTATTTTATGAAAAGTAGCGATAAATAAATACAATTATATGAACTGAGGTAGAATTAAGAGGAACTAAATTCATTATTTTGAATTGTTAAAGAGATTCAAAGTAAAACCGGTATCGTCATGGTTGTTCACTGGCTATGAATTACGCACCGTTTATCAAACGGTGTCAGGTCTACTGAGTAAAAAGATTGTGTAAGGGAGGTAAGTAGTTCTGGACGTGGTGCAGTTAGGGTCGATATGATACTGTAATATAAATGGTATAAGGAATGTATGGGTTTTAGTGGCATTATTGGAAAGGTTAGTAGTGTTCTGTATTACGTTGTGTTCATGTTAAGTTGTGAATGATATTTATTGATGGAAATTGCTTCTTTATTCATTCTTTGTTGTACTGAGGTGTTCTGTGAACATTGATAGAAGGGGAAAATTAGGAAATTAGGATTAAGGTTCTTAACACACCTATTTAAGTGTTCACTGACCTGTATATGTCTGTATTGTGTGTGGCGGATTTGTTCTTTGTGGAGAGTGGTTCTTCGACGGAGTGATATTCCTGTTTGGCCAAAATATTGATTACCGCAACCTATATATATATATATATGCACATTTGAATAAGAAGCAGCACGAGTTTTGTAGACATTATCGAACAAACATAAAAAATGTATGTGCACTTGTTGTCTTCTGGTCGACTGCAGTTTGATGTGGAGGTGATAACTCTCAAAGTGTCGAGTGTTAAACACCTGAAAGTCATAGTCATAAACATGTCACCCCAAGTCGAATCCAGGAGTGATGGACCTCAGCTTTTTACCATTGTTGTGGCCTTTCACCATCACGTACGTGAACTGAACCGGAGGCAAATTGAACATCCTGTCCATGACTATATGTAAAATGGTGTGAAAAACAACTATTCAATTTGAAATGGGTACGGCCATCTGATATAACGTTATAGTAGGAAGTAATGCAATGCCTAAACATGAAATCCCATTTGCTTCATATTAATTCTAGCTGAAATTATAGAATAAGCATAAAATCATCGATCGATAGGTAAGTCTTGAGTAAACAGCTTTCTCTCTGTAGATTGTCATAACTGATCATTTCTGCTTGTTTCATTCTTCGCATACAAGAAGTTGCCATAATATTTGTAGCCCTTCATACTTAACACTTTATTTCTCTTACTGTATGTGAAGAAAATAAACACAAAATCAAGGTTACTTCGTCTTGTTCTATGGTACAGAAATCATATTTCTATTTATGGGTAATGAAGGAGCACGACTTACATTTTTCTCAACATTAAGTCCATCATCGTATTTTTATTGAACCCAAACAAGTTCTTTTTTGCTATAGCATTTGTTTTTCTACCAAAGCCTTCAAATTAGCAAAGATTACCAAGTACACCTTTTGATTGGATGAAAAAAAAAAACGAATGCCAGTACTGAATCGTTCTTGAATGCAACGTAGGTATATTTCTCAATAAGTCTATATAAATAAGTCATTGTAAAGTCTATTAATTGAAGATTATCAAAGCATGTGTCTTAAGCACCCCTTGATTCAGAGCAAGATATTTTTCACGTAGATATCTGTGAGAGGCACCTACTGTCTCTAAATATTTTATAATACACCGATTCTTTAAACAGTTTCATATAAACAGTTGAAAGCAAATTGTTTTTCAATTCACTAGTCAGATATCCGTGAATGTTTGCTTTCTAAACTCGAAATCGCTTTCCCGTATATTCCAATTTACACTACTTGACATAAGCATATATATATAAAAAAAAAAAAAAAATTAAAGCAACAACTTCAGTATCCAAGCCATATGCAGAGCTGCCAGAAACATTAGCACGCCGGGCGAAACGAGTCGCGGTATTTCGTCTGTCTTTACGTTCTGAGTTCAAATTCCACCTAGGTCGACTTTGACTTTCATCCTTTCGGGGTCGATAAGTTAAGTACCAGCTGCGTACTGAGGTAGATCTAATCGACTAGCCCTTCCCCCACAATTTCGGGCCTTGTGCTTAGAGTTGAAAAAAATATGCAAAACTCTATCAAATCCTCCAATTAGCAATTTGCGCTAGATATATTGAGCATTGTCACAGACACTGTTTTCATAAGTTTCTTTCAAGCATAACAAATAGCTAATCCAATTTCGAAGATTAAGAGTAACACTGAAAATTCCTGAATAAGAAGATAACTCACAGTTAATAATCTTCAGTCGATAAATTCTCTATCTTTAGAAACCATATGCCTTCTTTGTTTTATGACAATTATCCAAAATAGGTTTTCTTCCATTATGCTGTACAGGATGCATTAACTGCTAATATATATATTTTGACAAATTAAATTTAAATGTTGAAGTGAATCTAACGGATTTTGTGTGTTATTTTTAAATGGCTTATAAACACTTTCCACGCTGCAATTGTTTTCGTTCCAGCACACGATCTCAGATCAGGTCACTTGCTATGCAGGTGCATCTCCGTAGTTATATATTTTTAATTATTGGTATATTAAAAGCAGTGACCTGGCAGTATCGTTAGCACACCGAACAAAATGCATAGCGTTCCTACCGTCATCACCTGGGTTCAATTGCCAAGATGTTGACTTTGCCTTTCGTCCTACCGCATCGATAAAATAAGTACCAGTTGAGTACTGGAGTTGATGCAATCGATTAGCGCCTTCTCCCAAAATATTTCAGGCCTTTTGCCTCATTTAGAAAGGATTATCGTTATTAAAGGCATTGTATGTGTCTACTTTTACATCTTTTTTCCAAACTATTCGTGGTGAAAAGGGAATGGAGCATCAATTGTAGAGCTCACGAGATTCACCTTGTTCATCAACACTAAGTCCGCTTGTGCTCAAGCTCCTGCTCTGTTCGGAAACCCCACAGAATTTTCTAGGTCTACTGTATGGTTTGTACTCATAGCGTGTCTTGCCTCTCTCTAGCCCAAACTTTTCACATAATGTCCAATGCAGTAATTATTCCAATGAAGCTCTTTCGGTATCTCATCTTATCGCCACAACTATTTCGGTTTTGAGCAAGACGAGAGCATTCGTTCGCAATATGGAGAATGGTTTCATTAAATATTAGATTCAAAACAATAGAGACGCTTGCACACTTCTAAGGTTGACTATTCAAGTTGTGGTCAAAAATTGGCCTTCCGCTTCCAGCATATTTCTCTCAGTTGCCTTTTTCAATGTTCCTTTTTTTAACCAGTCGCATCCATATTCTTCATTAACTTTGGGTGTGATTACGCGGAATTGATTGTATAGTTTCTTGTTGAGCAGTGCCTCTTCATATATTTCATATATTTCTTGTTTCGTTCTTCTAATTTTTCATGCTTTCAATATGCACTCATCTCTAACTGCCATTAAGGTGTCCTGAAATTGGGTTAGATATCTCAGTAAGTTCAATATGCACGTAGACTTCCATATTTTTCAGTTCGCTTCTTCCATTTGTTCTCTTCAAGTATACGTAAACAATGTCTGCGCAGAGATGATGAGCCCCATGCACGGTTAGAAGCTTCCTTGTCTGCCTATCCAACTTCTTAAGCTTATCCTCTGTCTACTGCAGAATTCCAGCTCTATACCGAACCACTGCAACTTCGCACCGAAATTATTTCTGACATTCATCTTTGAATCCAAAACCTTCGCAATCGCCTGAGATACTCTTTCTTTGACTCAATTCCATCAGCCTCAGGTAATCCCACGCTATTTATATCCGAATTCAGATTCAAATACCTTCATCATTTCACCACTTTGTATAAATATCCAATCTGTTCTGATAAACTTTCTTCGTTCAATCACCATCAGAGCACAGTTTTAAAGTTCAAATTCCTATCATGATATCATTCGAAAAAATCTGCACAGAATGGATTAGACTGTTCATTCTGCCTCACTTTATGGGAAAAAACTTCAAATCATCCACAAGCATCAGGTAATTAAGATTCCCTTTACCACTTCTCAGATCATACTTTAAATTTGTCTTCCGCAGTATTTCATTCAAGTGTACCATTCACAGAACAAATATCAAAGCGTATACACTATTCTTGAAATTACTTTTCATAATTTTCCCTTCTGCTAACACCTGATTCCGTACTTTCAATTCAGTCCTTCAATACTTCATGCCGTTCCATGTAAGGCTCCTCGTGTTTTCTACTACTATATAGTTTCATAGTTCTCATTAGCGAAGGGTGTGGTATCATATCACATGCCTTATAATAATCCATCCGAGCCGCGCTCAAAACTGTGCCATCTCTTGCAGTTACTAATGATTAACTTGTCAATGGTGGAGGCGTAATGCCCCAGTGGTTAGGGCAGCGGACTCGCGGTCGTAGGATCGCGGTTTCAATTCCCAGACCGGGCGTTGTGAGTGTTTATTGAGCGAAAACATCTAAAGTTCCACAAGGCTCCTGTTTCTGTTGTACTTGTATTTCAAAGAGCCAGCCTTGTCACACTCTGTGTCACGCTGAATATCCCCGAGAACTACGTTAAGGGTACACGTGTCTATGGAGTGCTCAGCCACTTGCACGTTAATTTCACGAGTAGGCTGTTCCGTTGATCGGATCAACTGGAACCCTCGACCTCGTAAGCGACGGAGTGCCAACAACAACAACTTGTCAATTAATAGCTGATCTTTCGTTCTTTTTAATAATCTTTCGTTCTTTTTCTTGTTTCCTTGGTTTTAGAAAAGACTGAAAATTCGTAAAGAACGAAAGATTATTATTATTATTATTTTTATTATTATTATTATTATTATTATTATTATTATTATTAT
>NC_068982.1:20226411-20233866 GCF_001194135.2 Octopus bimaculoides
ACACACACACACACACACACACACACACACACACACACACACACACACACACACACACACATACACACACACACACACACACACGAGACATATAGGAATTTGATGATCGCCTCATCTTATCGCATGATAGCTGTCTCACATTAACTTATAATGAGACACCGGAACGTCTTAGGATTTAAATAACAACAGCGTATACAACACTTCTCTCACTCTCTCGGTCGCCATAGTATGTTCCACTAGCAAGCAATGCCAGACGACGGGGGTCTATTTTTGATCACAGGTTTTATAACGTTAGATGCGTGTATTTGTGTTCCTGTGTATGTTTCGGCGTTTGTGTTTCTGGGTGTATGTTGGTTTTCAAGTCTGCTCTAGAATGCAAATAAAATTTACATTAGGCTTAGTATTTCTAATATATTCACGGTGATGTGTCTCACTATTACATATAATTTTGTAATCTACTGCATATTCTATGCGGAATAAGCTTTTCAGTTTCATTTTCATGAATACGAAATTATGTCATATGCTTATGCAGAACATGGTAGCACAATTGACAACTTATACAAAGGTAATGTAATAGCTATATTACACACTGAATTATTGCTGATTCATTGATTTAAGAATGCATTAACAATTGTAACCTATGTAAACTGGAAGTAGTTCGCAAGCAAAATTCTAGAACAATCAGACAAATATGTTACAAATGCATACGTACATGCGAGAAGGTGCTGAAAATTTCCTGGTTTGGGGTAAAAATAAAAGATTAAATACAGAAGGATCAGTTAATGATTTTAATCCACATAGTGACCTCTCAGAATGACTCAGTTATTGCAGTGGTCCGTCATTTTCCTAAGACGTGTAAAAGGACTCGTAAGTTTGGGCCTCCAAATACGCGTTTAACCGTAAAGCCAGGAACTTCGTACAGATATGCGTATCCTTTCTCTCACTTTTCTCCCTCGCTCAATTTCTCTCTCTCTCTCTCTCTCTCTCTCTCGCTCGCTCTCTGTCTTTCTCTTTTTTGTTTTATGTGTGCCATAAATATCGCCATCCATTTAGAGAAACATTTGTAGTTTAGAATCAGTAGTTCTTTGACCGCTATTTCTAAATTGTCAGTATGTTGGAGAAGCAACTCAATGCTAATCCCTGTATATTTATGATTATATATATATATATATATATATATATATATATACCGACAATATCAATAATAAGGAGAACTACGAAGTTGCATAACACAACCTTTGATTCTACATCATATAACGCTGAGTAGATAAACGAAAACCTTTAAACAGTTAAATCGAAAGATATTAAGTAAAGACCCTAAAGAAATTGCACCGGTTACTAATCGGTGCAGTTGAAACATGTGTTGGTCTAGGAAAAGGTGTATATATGTTAAAAGAATTTAACGTAATATTATGCAACTTTGTAGGAATCCCTATTATTAATATTGTTGATATTATATTCTCCATGAAACTTATATGCTTACGGTAATATATTCAGAATGATCCAACGGAATATATCCCTAACTTCTTATAAGAAATATATTGGAGTTATATGTTAACTGTTGAATAACCTATTTTGAATATCTAATTGAGAATGAAACCGATAAACTGTCCACAGTTTATCTACCCTATGTGAAAGGCCTCTCTGAAAAGAGACAAAAGATATGCTGCCAATATGACATCAGGACAGAATTCATAAGTAATACAACACTTCGCAAATATCTCCTTCGAGTAAAACCACCAACAGAAGAGAATATGACTAAGAATTACGTGTACTCTATCCCATGCAGCTGTGGTAGGTTATACAAAGGCGAAACATGTTGCCCCCTCAAAATAAGGGTACAGGAATATCGTAAAGCTGTGACATGAAGAGATATTGATAAATCGGGTATAGTTGATCATGTATGGAAACACGAAGACCACCTCACCCTGTGGGATGGAGTTAAAATAATAGATAAAGAACGCCACTGAAACATACAAAACTAAAAGAAGTAGCACATATTCTGGGGCACAACAACCTCCTAAGCAGACCGAGTGCAGATACGAATAGCATATAGGAACCGGTATTAAAGAAGGAAGGGTGAATATTAGATTTATAAGTCCTAAAGTCCACTCCATAATTGCCCACGAGCATATGGCGTAGTGGTTAATAGCGCGGGCTACTACTACTACTACTACTACTACTACTACTACTACTACTACTACTACTACGAATAATAATAATAATAATAATAATAATAATAATAATAATAATAATAAAAATAACAACAACAACAGCATCGAAAAATACCTTAGAAATGAAAACCCATGTTCGAAATTTCCCCAAGACACCTGATGAAGGCTGGAGGATATATCAACCGAAATGTTGTGTTAACAACAAATAAGATGAGGACAAATATCCGTCAATTGTAAATAATGTACATAATTCCTCATCTTTTAAATATAGAACTGTATTTACTACCACTTTTTCAAGCACCTTGGTAGTTTTCTCCCAGAGAAGGAGTTAAAAAATCAAACCGCTGTTGAAAGTGCGTTGAAAGATTTCACCAGGTCTAGAACTCCAGATTTCTATGTTACCTGAATAAACAAACTTTTAACTGGTTCACAAAAATGTGTTCATTGTGATGATACTTACTTTGATGAATAAAACTTCCGCATTGTTGAAAAATATCCTGATGAATTTCATGTTTCAAAACGTTGCTTACTTTTTACTCAGAATGATATATAAAACATTATTACTAATGATAAGGAGAATGAAGATTTCACATCCATTATTTTATTTTAAAGTTATTTACAGCATTGTAAATAACTGTTAAATAAGTAACTCCGTTCTCCTTACCATTATTAATGCTATTACTTACTCTACGAAAGCATGCAGACTTCAATAGGACACTCGGTTTAACCCTGCGAGAATAGTTAGCAAAACCTAGCAACTTATTGTTAACTAGGCTATCAGCCAGCATCTGAAACCGATTTAAGAGGAGACACAGTAACCGCGAGGGCAATATATCCCTTTAAACTCATTTTTGGACACACACACGCGCGCACACACATACACACACACCCATATATATGTATATATATGTGTGTGCGTGTGTATGAATATGGACATTATCGCATGTATGCAAGAATATATGAATTATATAAATAAGCTTATTTATTCACGTGTATGATTCCTTTGCATGTACGTGTCTGATTGTGGGTCCGTGTTACAGAACTGTCAGTAAATATGAAGCATTTTACGACTGTATATAAAAATGTAAGAAATTATATGAAGTCGTATTGCCATTTAAACATCATTTACTCATGTTATATTATATTTCACATATAGTAGTTAGAAAGTTAATATCTAATATCAGAATAATATTCATGCACAGATACACTTTTTCACACATTCTAACTCACATATACATATCACCAAATACACACACAAAAACACATGCGCAGGAACAAATATATATATATATATATATATATATATATATATATATATACATACACATACATACATACATACACACACACACGCACACACACACACACACACACACACATATATGCATGCATGTATGCATATGTGTATCTACCTACCTACCCCTCTCTCTCTCTATCTGTCTTTATATCTATATATTTATGCAATTTTGCTAAAGGCCATACTGGAAAACCTCGACTATTTAATCACTTTCGGAACCCTTTATGATTAATAAATAAACTTATATGCTCTTCCTTTGAGTTCTATTCCTGCGTTTCTTTTTGCTATCGAAAAATATGCGTGAGCGAGTGTATCTGTGTGTATGTATATAATTGTATGCGTATGTGTGTGAGTTTGTGTGAGTGTGTATAAAAATCCTGTATTATGGCTATATTTTTCGAAGATTATAATATTTGCCTTTATGAGTGAAAACATGGATGATCAATATCATAATTCGTTTCAGGAAGAAAATAAAAATTATTCAGTGAATTATATGTAGGCTGACCTATGGGTTTAAAATTGTTCATGAATCTTCTAAAGTAAGTTACATATTGAAAGGAATTTCTCGTAGCTAATCATATATATTTATGTTAAAATGAAGTAAAGATACCCATAAATTCAATCCATTATTTTACATATTTGCTTGATTCGTTTCAGTTTGTTTTATAAAATTTCCTTTTTATTGCATTATATTTTTATCAGTTACCAAATTTCAACTGAGAAAAATATCGGCTACACAACTGCGTAAATTTATTTAATAAGCAATGCAGATGATATTTATTAAGAACATGCAAAATAAGAGAAAATACAAAATAAAAAAAAATTAAATACGAATTAAACATGCAGTAAAAAATTGCTGGTGAAGAAAAATGCGATAAGATATAAATAAACCGCCCCAAAAATAACAGAAAAAAATTAGGAAAAATTGAGATGTGCAATGATAACCCCTGTTCAGTTTCTGGAGATGAAATTAGAGAATCATTGATAATATTATTTCTACGACATTGGCGCCGTTCTAACTATATTATAATGGCTAGCATATGCTGTCGTTCCATTGCAGTTATGGTAACACTATTATAGAGTTACTATAAATATCGGCTAGCTGAGGGAATATAACATTAGTTGCTAAGATAAAAGAATAATAATAATTATTATTATGGTAAAATTAATGTGAATATTAATATTGAAAGTGATCCGTTTGAAATATTACATCGCGCAATGTATAAATGGATTGCGAATAATCCACGGCTTGATATTAACACAAGTAGTAGTAGTAGTAGTAGTAGTAGTAGTAGTAGTAGTAGTAGTAGTAGTAGAAGTAAAATCAATTTGAAATCGATAGCAGTAGTGAAAATGGGAGATATATAGAAATTTGGGGAGGAGTGAAGAATAGTCATGAGATCAAAAAGAAAGTGAATCGACTTAATATGTTCAACAGGTAAATATCATGAACTCATTATCAGCCCCATATCTCTAACTGAAACGCTGGAGAAAATGAACAACTGGCAATCACTAAGAACTGAAAGTTTGCGGAAATTTATTGAAATGTTTAATGGGCATTTGGAAATTCCTGACAAAATATATGGTATTCTAAATATATGGCATACTAAAATACAATACAATTTGAAACCTTTACTAAGTGGAAAACCACCCGAGTATCCAAGAGTCGGCAAACTCAAAGGCAAACTCCTACATGAGTGAACTGTCTGTTTAAAATGCCATAATAGAAATATGTAGAGAGTAATCAATACAACACTTACTGCGAATACTCATCGTTATAAATTGCTTTCATGACATCACTCCGAAATAATCATAATGAAATCATAATTATGTGGCATGTTTGTAAATCGCTACAGCCGAATAATTTACTCTAAGAGAGAGACACACAAAGACACATACACATGCACACAAGCACACGTACACACACACGCAGAGGCACACGCATATACACACATTTATTCTCTCACTAACACATACAGTAAAGGAAGGGTGCTACTACGAAGGAGAAAGATGAATGTGGAAAAACGCAGACATGATAAATTGGTATTATACTGTGCGGATCTGCTGACAACCAAATTTATCTGAACACTCCTGAATTGCTACGATGGCTCCTGGCATTAACTCAGCTTCCTTCGAAAGGACCATAGCTGACACTACTCCACCTTACTTTCTAATATTAATAAATCATTGCTTGTTTTCTCCGTTTAGAACCTTCCCTTCTTACTAGTGTGATTCTTTCCGTCATCTTTTTTCCTCCTAATGTCTGATTTCTTCTGTCTATCATCGACTCATTGACATTTAAATGTAAAATAATCTACCAAACTTTTTGACACACAACCATTAATTCTTTTCTTTGTAAACAATCCATGAGTGTACAAAAAAAAAACCAACAAAAAAAAAACAAAAAGAAAACAAACAATAAAAGAGGTCTTGATGTATGAATATACCGTGAGGCAATTCTTTAAAGTTTTAATGATTGAAAAAAAACAGCCTTTAAAAACCAAATTCGTTGCCCAGATTAAGCCAATATTATCGATAAATTCTAAATATATCCAATATCAGTAAATATTTTGCTGATTACATATTATATATATGTGCGTGCACACGCGTGTGTGTACACATAAGAGGTGACAGAGGTGGAGAGCACATTGCTTTTGTGATGAAGTTGTGTTTAATAATTGAATCATTCTTATACATGGAATTTTCAATATTTGTGGAATTTTTAAAACTTCTATTTTCATTTCCATAAACACATCTGTGTCATTTCTAGTGCAAGTTACATAAGAAAAGTTTGGAAATTCAGCGAAACTTTAATCTCCATCAATATTCAGCTCATTTGGTATTGATTACTTCATTGTTATAAGTATTATTAGGGAATATCAGATTGGAACTAAAAAAAAAAAAGACACTGTTCATCATAACTTTTTAACGATTATCCTTTACTTGTTTCATTCATTGGACTGCGGCTATGATGGGTTTAGTTGGAAATATTTACCCCAGGACTTGCTTTGTTTAAGGTCTGATATTTATATGTCGGTTCTTTTGTCGAACGGCTAAGCAGCACCGGTTGCCAAGTGGATGTATATACAGGGTGGGCAAGAGGTAGGTGTACGGTTTTTCAACTATCTATTTCGCATTCCTATATTAACAGTTTAGATCTTAATTACAAAAGATATGAAACCATTATTCTATGCTAATTAAGTTAATTGTAAGATAAAAATTTAAATATAATGAAGTGTTTTAAAAGAAATTTGAAGTGCCTATGCGATAACTGTAAGCCTACTTTTGGGCCACCCTGTATATCAATCATATTCACAAAGCTTTAGTTAGCTCGAGGTTGATAATAGATGATACTTGTTGAAGGTGTTGTATTATGGGACTGAATCAAGGTCTGATGTTTGAGAAGTAAACTTCTTACCCACACACCTAGACTTCAACAAATTGATCGTAAATTTAAAACAATGCTGTACACAAATTACGAATTAATTTGAACGGTGTCTATCTCGAAAGTTAAAATCCATTATATTGGATCATTTACATGCATTGAGTAATAGAATGTAAAATTGTGATACACACACACTGAATGCTTGGGTACACGTTACTCAGATACTCAGGTAAATAGTTAGAGAATAAATATATAGTGTATCTAACATAATAGATAATACATCTTTTGAAATGCTATTCAAATAAAACTGTGACGTTTATGTAAGTGTTTTCTACAATAAATTATTGAAATGCTTCGAACATTCAAATAATTGAACTTCACGAATATTTTCATGTTCAGTTATTCCTTTCATTTTCCGTGAAACTATTTCTTTATAATACAAAAAGTATGCGTTACATTTTCAGAAAGGACATATTTTGTAAAATTATAAAGAACATTAGGAAAATATTACGCGTAATCACAATGGAATGTTTCTCATATATATATATATATATATATGTATATGTATATATATATATATATATATATATATATATGTA
>NC_068982.1:20233975-20236255 GCF_001194135.2 Octopus bimaculoides
TATATATATATATATATATACGTCAGGACCTTATTTCAAAAATTACCTCCGCATAATTCACGCCGTTAGAGACTTGAAAGTTTACGTGTTTTAGACTAGATGTAATGGCGTCGCTAAGTCTATCTTTTTTCCCACTGTGAAGACCTATTCAGCATATATGATCAATATTCATAAAGAAAATGGGACGTACAGAATATTTCTAGTAATTCGACACGCCAGGTGGTAATACATGTATGTATCTAAAAGTACAATTTTTTTCAACTTATATATCTATATAATTTCATGCTAAATCACCATATCACACTGGTTTTAGAGATATGTTTGCGTTAATTTATGTCAAATTTCCTTTGGCTGATTTTGAATTATGCGTGTTCGACCCTGGGGTCACCGACCAGGGTGAATGTTACAATAGAAAATGATAACATAAATTATACTTTGATGAAATATTGACCTTTACGGAGCATCATCTTCCTGATATGACATGACAACAAAGATCTCAATATTTGTTCAAAGAATAAAAATGGCTCGGAGCTTACAGGAATATGCTTGTATATTCATTGGAATATGTATGTATGTATGTATGTATGTATATATGTATGTATGTATGTATGTATTTATGTATGTATATATGTATGTATGTATGTAGGATGGATGAATTTTGTATGTATGCATATATATATATATATATATATGTATGTATGTCTCTATCTACCTATGCAGACAGATACATATATATATATATACATACACGTATACATACAAAATACTTCCTCTGTAGAGGAAATCCGCTCCGTAGTTATCAAAACCCGCAAAATCCTGACAACATCTTGAAACTTCCGCAGAAGCAGTGATGTTGACAGGCTCAACCTAAGAAGAAATGAAGAGTTAGAGACCTGAGAACAGTGCAGACGGCCTTCGAATGCCGTATGGTATTATTGAGGCAGCACCTGCTAAACAACAGCAAAAACTAAATATATTAGTGCAGTCCTGAAAAGTGAAATGAGCAACATTGTACAAGTTGGCTGTGAACTCCTCAAGAAACACTCTCTACCCGATGATCTTCTACACAGCCCCACAGCAGCTGGGATTTTTTATCTCAGAGAAGACTTCGATGGAAAGCACTCAACATACAAAAAAGACCATGCATGGGTATGTTGCCCGGAAGCTTGAAGAAGGCAATAGAACTGACACGAAGTGTGACATCACATCACACTTTGAAGGGCATGCGTTTGCAATCCAGGAACAGGAGATAGCCACACATACTTGGTGAATAAGAAATACAGTTACGCTCTTGTAATCCCAAGGTGCAACCGCATGCGTAGGCTATGTGATGTTTCTGTAGAAGACATTACGCATGTGATTAGTGCTGCCCTAGAATGTCGTAACAGTACTACCTCCCTTTGTGGCACGATTTTGTTTCTAAAACAATTTACAATGCCATCCACAGAAAAAAGACTGTCCTGAAATAAACTTAGAAAATCCCTCTGTTATGGAATACATTCAAAAATACCAACCCAAGGAACACTGGTGGAATATTGCCATCAAAACGTCTGTCAGATGTAAGCATAACAGGCTGGATATTGTTGTTTAGGACATAGGGGCAAAGGTATGTACCCTCATAGAGATTAGTTGCATTGCAGATATAAATATCTCTTTGAAAATTAAAGACAAAGTGGATATCTATGGACAACTGCTTCGAAATCTCGAGCTTCTATATCCAGACTATGAATTTATATTCATGGCAATAATAATTAGAGGACTAGGTTTTGTTAGTAAATGCTTAAAGGAGAATCTGGATAACAGGGATTTTCAGAAGGAGCAATTGACTGGTTGATTCGTACATTAAAAGTGTAATCTGTGAGTGGAACAGTGAAAATATGCAAGACTTTTCTCAAGTTTCAAATGTGAATTTGTCTGTGTTAACTACATCGAAAAGATGGAACGTTGAATCTTTGTTGGAGGATAACGCCCTTCTCAGTGGAAGATTTATAATAATAAAAAAATAGAAGATACATACATACATACATACATACAGAGTGAGCCAAAAGTAGCTATAGACTTTTAAATATTTTTCATTTTATTACTTTTACACTCAGTTATTAAAATTACATTTATGAAACACAGTTTAATCTCGTAAATGGTCGAAATGTCCTCCTTCAACATGGGAACATTCATCAAGCCTCCCAGAACACTGTAACACACAGCACATTATTCACGGTACCTGTAAAAATCGAATAAGTTAATTTTAAAAGTGTTTACCTACTTTTGGCCCACCCTGTA
>NC_068982.1:20236509-20238870 GCF_001194135.2 Octopus bimaculoides
TCTCTCTCTCTCTCTCTCTCTCTCTCTCTCTCTCTCTCTTACGGTCTCATAGTGTGCATTGCCTTTATTTCCACATTGACGATGCATGGTAATCCTTCCACTTTTATGTTAACACTCACTAATGTCTCGTTTACTTTCTCCCTTCTCTCTGTATTCAATGGAAAACATGACTGGAGAAATCAACAAGCATTTATACGCACACAAACATATACATTCATACACACATAGATACGTACATATGTACATATATACATTTTTACATACATACTTATATACTTATATACATACGTATATGCATAGAAGTGCCTGGTGTATTCTTATCAGGCAGGTAGTCATGGTGAGTATGTTGGGCTTCGTATATATGTACTCCGGTGTCAATTTGACAGCTTGTGCTACTCTCTCCCTCAATAATAATAACATACATATAAACATGATAATCCCCGTATTTGGGATATTTGACTGGTTTATACAGCAATACCACTTCATAAATGTTAAAACCCACATAATCCTAACCTCAATTGGAAGTCTCCAGAGCAATAGCGCTATCGACAGGATGCATCTAAGAAGAAATGAAAGAGGTAGAAGCTTGAGATCATTATAGATAGCCTTCGAATGTCGTCTAGTCTCTCTCAAACAACACTTAAGTACATTATCTTAGTGCTGAAAAGTGAGGAGAACCATATCCTACGGCAGTGAACTCCTCAAGAAGCATCCTCTTCCAGTTGACCTCCCATACAACTCCCAAACAGCCGACGTAACCTATCCCAACGATGACCTGTATGTGAAATGCTCAGCATACAAAAGATATACTATTCTTGGGAGCGTTTTCTGAAGACTTGAAGAAGATTATATCCAAATAAAGCACAGCTTCTCTTGGTATCATGATCGCTATACAATATCACACTTCGAAGGCTGCGTATTTACAATCCAAGAACAGGAGAAATACCTAATAGTGAAGCCGCTCGGAGCGTCAGGATGCAAGCGAACATATAGATTATGTAATATATCTGTGGAAAAACGAATGGATAATAATGGCTAAGTGTTCCTTTTAAGAAATAATTATCAGAATATTAACGACCAAATTACTACTCTGCACTTGAATCTCTGTAGCAAGCGTTTTATGGAATTATTCTGTGTTTATGTGACAAATATTTCCTGCAAAGAATTAACTTTATCTCTATATTATGTACCTCGGGAACGACAATAATTTTACTCCGAATATATTCGGAGTAAAATTATATACATATTCGGAGTAAATATATATTTAAAATATTTTTTTTTCTGCTTATAATTGCTATAAGTAAGGTTGCTGTCGAAGATTTGATACTATCAAAATAGTATATTGAAGCTATGTTCTGAAATGAGTTTAGCAACAAGTGACATATTCATTCTCCCGAAATCTATACATTAACTCATATGGATGCATCGATGACCAAATTTGTTTATTTATACTGTAAAATTCTTGAACAAGTTAAACTAAAACTATTTGCTAGTGATGCGATTAGATCAAATAAATAGAAAATTCCAAGTGCTGCATAAACTTCGAAATACTAAATCTAAATATATGTGGAGCTGTTACTATGGCACATTCCGATTGTTCACCGAGAGATTACACCCACCACAAAAAAAAAAAAATATTATCCCTAAGTTAATTTCAGCTACGTTGATACAGGAACACATAAGTAAGTTCAAGGAAAATAATTCAGAAACATTTACGCTCCTATATACTGTGAATTAGTTGCATAAGAAATGTATTATTTCTAATTCATGTGAAAGATAAATTTGATAGCAAAAGAATCGCTGCAGTCCCATATATATCGTAAATCAACGTAACAGAGAGAATTGAAAATCATGACGCACAAATGCATATCGACCAATTTTCAATTGCCATTCGACACAAAGTATGCTACTCAATGTATGGTTTGACATAATGGATATTTTCTCCTCACCAATCATTTTTTACTCCCGTCTGAACTAAAGGCGGTTCCACTCTCATGAATTATAACGGGGGTTTGTTGAAGCGATGGGCAGACACTTTAACGGATCCTTTTCAGAACAGCAACAAATTAGAAAAGGTTATTATGAGAGACGCTCCAATATATCAAGCTATTCAGAAAATTGATATGAATTTTAACAGACACGAAATTGGAATTTCCATTTAAGAAATCAATTCAGAAAAGGGCGCAGGAGTTAATATTGTTGATTGTATATCATCTGTGATTATTACGCATTGTGATAATGCAGGAGAGAGAATTATATGATTAACACACTGACAACGTGACTGCAATAGAGGCCAAGTAAAATCAAAGTCATCTTAGTAACACAAGCAAATCCCTTACACGTTTATATATATATATATAT
>NC_068982.1:20239265-20240720 GCF_001194135.2 Octopus bimaculoides
AAAGAGTGAACGAAAAAATCATATGCGACGATCGTTGGAGCAAATGTATATTATGACCTTTTTAGCTAACGTTCCAAGCATTCCATTAATATTAATTTTCTTTATATATATATAGATTCGTAAATGTTATTAATTAAACATATAGTCCCGTATTATGTATGTTACGTGTAAGCGCTTTCTTTATTCAGACTTTTCAGACGAACGTATTCTGAGCTAAACAGCTTAGCCAAAGAAAAGTGTTTTGAACAACAAAAGTGCATACACACATTGCACCCCAATACGAAAAGTCCTTTCGCAAATGATTTTCGTATCATTCAATTTCTGGAACTTTATTTTCAAATGTTAACTTTCCAGAAAATCTTTCTTTAAATATTCTGTCTATCAAGTATTTTTTTTCAAAAGTTCTAAATGCATACATACGTACATACATACATAATACATACATACATACATACATACATACATGTATACATGCATACATACATGCACACTACATACATGCACACTACATACATATCCATATATATGCATATATATATATATATATATATATATATATATGTGTGTGCGAGTGTGTGTCTGTACATGCGTACTTACACAAACTTACACAGATGTACATACGGAAGCTAATACATTGATATATGCCCTAGCGCGCTTTGCGCACATACATGTATAACTGCATATGAAGATGAGAGAGTGCTATGTTTGAATAAACATAATCGATTGATATACTGAGAAGCGCGTATTACGTATTCATCTGTGAACCACATCGTAGACTCAATTACGCAAACTCGCGAACACCTACATATGTACACATGGATACATAGAGACACACTCACACACATTTATATACGTATACATTAACGAAACTAGTTTAATGAATCTCGCATCTCTCCCTTTCTCTCAGTGTGTATATATATATATATATATATATATATATATATATATATGTATGTATGTATGCATGCACACACACACAGATATATATATATATAGGCGCAGGCATAGCTGTGTGGTAAGTATCTTGTTTACCAACCACATGGTCCCGGGTTCGCTCCCACTGCGTGGCACCCTATGTGAGTGTCTACTATAGCCTCTGGCCGACCAAAGCCTTGTGAGTGGATTTGGTAGTCGGAAACTGAAAGAAGCCCTTCATGTATTTATATATATATATATTACTAGGCTTGCAAAGAATAAGTCCTGGGGTTTGAATTGTTCGACTAAAGGCGGTGCTCCAGCATGGCTGCAGCAAAATGACTGAAACAAATAAAACAATAAAAGGAAAAATAAAAGAATATATACATATATATACGTATATTTATATATTCGTATATATTTATACATATATGCATATGTGCATGTATACATGTATATATACATATATATATATATTTATATATATGTTCATATATACATTTATGTATATATATATATGTATATATGTGCATATATATA
>NC_068982.1:20240752-20250001 GCF_001194135.2 Octopus bimaculoides
TATATATATATGCACGTGTGTATGTATATTTTGAAAGGGTGAGGGAAAGGGAGATAGAGAGTGACAGATGGCATTGGTAAGTTTACGTACATAAATAATAAACATATTATAAAGGCTTTTTTGTTTAATACTTTTTTTTTCTTAGAATATCAAGATGCTATACTTTGATTCCTTAAGCAATTATTCTAAGTTGCACTCCTTATTAGGAATTCAATATTCTTAATTGCTATCTTTTTGGCGCCAATCCTTATTCTAGTGTCCAAGTCAACTAATGAAATGGAAGAAGTTTTCAAAGAAACTATGGCACGCATCGCATCTCTTTTATATTGTTCTATTCTCTCGCTACTTTCTTTCTTATTTCATTCGCCTAATAAGTCATTATTTTTATATTCGTTTTTCTATAGTATTTTGGCAAGTGTTTCTTGGCATGTAACAAGTCTTTAAGATTTAATCTCCAAGGCGTGAAATAGATTCCATAAAATATATCTCGTTAAGCAGATCTAAGTTTTCATTAAACTTCTTAAACGAATATACTATAATGTAATATAAAATACAAGTAGAATTTTGAAAATTAATATTAATGGAATACTTGGAACGTTAGCTAAGCAAGCCATAAAACATATTTGCTCGAACGGTCGCATAACATGATTTTTTCCTTCACTCTTTCTAACTAAGTTTTTAACTTCATGCTATATTATTTCATGTAATTACAAAGCGTATAAACATGACAATAAATATAACACACCTGAGTAAAACACTGAATAAAACAACAATATATATATGTATGGAACAGGATAATTAATATCATATGTTATTATGAATGAGATTCTCTGCATTTATCAGTAATGTTGCAAAAACCATTCTAACCTAACAAAGCACACACGCACACATACACACACACACACACACAAACACACACACACACACACACACACACATATATATATATATATATATATATGTATGTATGTATGTGTGTGTATGTGTGTGTGCGTGCGTGTGTGTGTGTGTGTATGCTTGTGCGTGTGAGTGTATGTGTGATTACATAATACATATATGTACATATATATATATGCATATTAATATATTTAATATATGAACACACAAAGACGCACACACACACATATACATAAATATATATGCACGTGTGTAACTTTAACTCTGCACATTTATACTTAAGCCTAGATAATTTTGGCAGTTCATAACATATGCTATATCCCGCTCTGTATGCCATTAATGTTTATCTAAGGACAAAGCCAACATATGCAATGTCCCGCTCCGTATGCCATTAATATTTATCGAAGGACAAAGCTAACGATTTGGCCAACAAAGTGTTGAAAATATGTCTTTGAAGGCATTGCTGTTACAAAGCAAAAATCCAGATGTTGTTGCTAATTTGTATACAGTACAGTCAATCTACTTTTACAGGTATAATTCTACCAAATCCACTCACAAGGCTTTGGTCGGCCCGAGGCTATAGTAGAAGACACTTGCCCAAGGTGCCATGCAGTGGCTCTGAAACCGGAACCATGTGGTTCGTAAGCAAGCACCTTACCACACAGTCACTCCTACGCTATATAATTTCTTCTTAATAAATAAATAATCATAATTGAACGATTACAAAAGAATGAAAGTGGAGCCCCTTATAACCTGGGTAATCTGAATAGATGAGGGTATGCAATAAATATATTTTACAAAGTAAATTTTTTTAGTAATAGTCGTCTATCTGCATTACGTCATCACAAGGAAATAATATACAAAGCTGCATCAATATGTTCTCTTCATAGAGCACTATTATGTCTTCTTTTTTGTGTGTAATAAATCACTGCTTACTTTTGTACCTGGGTAGCATTTATGTCATTTACTCATAAAACAAGAAATTATTTGGTTGGTTAGCGGTAAAAAAATCTGAGTGGCGACAGAACATTGCTGCTGTGGAGACAACATAAAAATACATTGTGCCTGTCCAAACTGAATAAGACGTGTTTCAGCAATGATAATGGTTTGTAATGATAATCAAATTGTGTAACTAAGCGAGTGTAGATCCTGCAGCAAGTTACTTATCCGATAGTCTGTTAAAGGAAAAAGCCCTAAGATAAAACAGTTAAAGACATTCCAGTATGTTTATCCAAAACATAATTATGTTGCTTTCAACAACTTCGAATCTCCTTCCAGTAACTGATAAAAACTAATTCTTAATGTATATACCAGGGTTCCGAATGCTTAGTTGTTTGCTAAGGTCATAAATCCCTGACAAAATTTTCTTGGGTGTTTATGGTTGTATTCACCTTTGAACGCAGTGGTTTCGGGATCAATTCCTACTCAGTGAATTGGTGCAAGAGAACCTGCCAATATTTATGTTATAGAGGGTGATGCACAGAAACATTGCTCAGGTTCCGTAGCACAGTGTAGTACAGATCCAAATTTACACACTCGAAATTCGAATCCCAGAAGTTATACAGAACATTCGCCAAAGTATTACTTGAATCCCAAAGAAGTTCACAGTCACAGTGGTACAGCAGTTTCACATAAGCAGGAGGTCGTGCCAACGGGTGTGAAAAAGTACAAAATTAAAAACATCGATGTCGCTATTTTACGTCCATAGCTAGACATGGACAACCGTGTTTTGATGCCGCAGGGAATTATTATCAAAATCTTCGATGGTAGTAGTGATTCTTTTCCAGCACTTATATTTCTGAAGTTACACTATGCTACGGAACCTGGGCTACTGTTTCGTGCGCCCCTCTGTACTTATAGTTGAATAGCCAGTCTCGGTTTATTGGTCAAAGTATTCTTGCCGATGTTGTTACGTGGTGGTGAAGAAAAAGTCTTAACCGCAAACATCATTTGATTGTATTAACCATTGGTTGTATTCTTTCAGTGCTGATTCTCATATATTTTAGAAAATAATAACTGAACTTTTTTCGCATTTTCTATATCCGGCGAAGTAAATAATGTGGAAACGATAGTAATGTTACTTATACTTCACAGACGTTGTCCAACATTATATGTTAAATTAGTATCAATATAATACGAAAGTGGGATGGATACTTTCGTTTGGTGAGGTAAACCATTGTTAGTTTTCTGTATTGGAGATACAATCAGTTGATCATGATAATGGAAATGAACATCAAAATATATTAGAAGTGAAATAAGCCATGGCTGATTATGTTTGGACACTTGATATCACAAACTCTGATAACTATACACAAACACACAGGAACATAGACACAGATACACAAATTTACAGTCATACGATTATCAATAGTGGATAGATTATGACATAACAAATAAAACATTAGTTTGCTGCCGACTAAGCTAAAACTTGAAGCTATCAACATTAATATATGGTAGACAATAGAGTATTTCTATCAGCATTTCCCCCTACCTCTCTTATATCAGCCTGTTCATCTGTCTCTATCATTCTTTCTTTCAGCTTTTAGTCGAAATTGCGAATGATTGTCCAACCATGTGCACACACGTTTGTGAGTGTCAGTTAACGTGACAAGGCTGAGGCACTCACTGTAACCAAGCCAATTTTTGACAGATGTAAGCTATATGTCAGCGGTTCGGTTGCATTCATTGTCAGTAGTTCGTCCCCTTGTCCAATTTCCTTAATCACCTTATGTTAGATTTGACAGAACATGAACTGGGAATTGAAATTCATAAATTATTGTGAATTATTTAGTAGAATAGATAATTTATTGCTGGATATTTTATTCTCATGTGACACTCTCAATTGTATCTAATTCTAACAAGAGTCTCTAATGTTACAGCTAAACTCCTCGTTTAAATCACCAGCAATATGTGATAGAATACCATAAATCAAGAGAGGAGCGCGAGACGATATATCCCTTGAAGCAATTTAAAATATTCTGTGATTTATTCATCGTAGTCGAAATTGATGATTACTGAAAATATATTTATAACATCAATTTAATACAGGTAGAATTTAATTTGGTACATACGACTGTAAGGTTTCCATTGAGACGAATTTGTACTGTTAGAAAATACGTTTATGCACTTCACAAACCGTATTAAAACTAATAGTAGTTTTCAATTCTCACAACCGATAAATTAAACTAAATTTCACCATTATCGCAGTTCGAGTATTTTAATCGTGAAAAAATAATTGTTTTAGGGAAGGAGTTAGTTATTAAATTGACCCCTCACCACTGTTCACTTTCTACTTATTTCGACAACTCAGAAACGATGAAACACAAGTCGACCTCGGCGGAATTTAAACTTAGGATGTAAGGACAGACAGAATGACGCTAAATATTCTGTCCGTCATTCCAACGCTTCTGCCAGCTCACTGTCTTGCTCTAGAAGAAATAATGTGAATGTACGCATCGTAATATACTATAAAGGTATAATTGTATATAAATTTAGTAGACTGAAGTTTTACGCACGGACAAGGAAAAGTAAATAAATTATGCTAATGACATCTTCATTATTTTCTTTGGTTAGCACAATTCAGCAGTGAGCATATAAAAGTTCGGTACCAGTAACTGCGAGACTTTTCTCCCACATAGTATCTCCTAAGGTCAAATGCCGTGAATGAGTTGCTTCTAAATACTTACTCTTAGGTAAAAAAAACAAAAAAAACCGTTACGTATTAATTCTGCGCCTCAGGTTATTTCAGTATCTGGAATCAGGCTCAGGCATAGCGCATAATATGCATTAAATATAATTAACGAGAAAGAACAAATATACATTCATTTTCAATATACATATAATATTCTGTTATCGAAGCGTAGCAAATCAGCAAATCTGTTTTAACTATGTTACAAATGAAAATATACATTTGTGTTATATTCTGATATATATTTAAAGGGAAACATGGGATTTATTATTCTATATTTCATTTTGTATGTTTCATGTCTGATACATTCTTTCGTTTGAAAGTTTCTAAGAGTGAATAAAAATTCCCATGCATCGCTGTTGTAAATTTATTGATTTCAAGTACCGTTTTATCTTGGATAGACGCAACAATTTTTACTGTGGAACACATTTTCTAGGTATATAGATAGCTCAATCATAGTTGATTCACTATCACTGTGTACACCATATCAATGCACTTTAGGTCACATTTAATGCTAGTTTCCTCTTATAGACATTGCAAATTCTTCCTAATTGTATTACTATATATCAATTGAAACAGATGCAGCTGGTGTTTAACTACGAGCCAGCTCTGAATGAAGAGATATGTGAAGAAAGGCACTTTTTAAGTAAGAAAATAACTTTTCAGTTGCCTTCCACTTTTGAAAATGTTTGAAAGATTTTGGGGAACAGATTGATTCCTATACATAACAGAACAATTGATCACGAAATCAATAGTGTTAACATTGAAACCCACGTTTAAATACTACGCAGTACGGCCCGTAAAAATGTGGCATACGATACAATCACGTTTATCCTCTTCACTTGTGTAAGCAATGTCATCAGAAATAGTGAAATAGTTCCAATTCTGCAAAATTATGATCAAGGTGGCTTTTTTTGTATCCTAAAAACTATAACATCGCAAGTAGATGTTTCTAAAAGTGCAAATTGTTTACATTCTCTTTGTTCCATTTCCTACCTAACTAGTAAATATGCTGATGATTGAGTTCCATACATCTGTGTTATATTTAAACGGAGGGTCAGAAAATATTAAACATCAGTCACTTATTCATTAGTCTATATTCGGATACTGTACTGTATCTGCTCTATTGAATCAGCATGTCGCAACACCCATTCACCATGGAATACACTGAAGTAATGTAAATACCGAGCTGGGTTTTATATGATATATTGGATTAAATAAATAAGACGGCCCAAGTGTCTGCAAATGATAAAACTATATTCTATTCATTTCTCTCTATCCTATTTTATGATATGGCGTTCGCAATCCAAATATAATTTTTTGGGCATTTAGTAGAGTTTAATAGACAGCCAGTATTTAGAATCTGTCCAAAAGGTATGTGGAACATGAAAACATATAGGAGATATCCTCAATATTTTAGATCTCTTTCTCGATTCATTAATTCTTGTCACTCAATCCATTAGTTTTTTTCTCTCAATCCACTTCTCTAAAACTTCCTTTTGGATTTTATCTGCATTTATTTTTTGCTTACCTGTAACTAATTGACAATATGTCTTACTGTCATTTATATTATAGAATATTTATTATCATTAAGTAATTTTCTGGTCCTGTTTCTTTGGCGATTGTTCTATCACGTAGCTATATTCTATAATCTCATGCGCTTTTGTCATTATCTTTCAGATTTTTCTTTCAAGAATATGAAGGATGGGGCTCAATATAACACTCTAATTTTACCCAATACTCTTTAATTCAATCTGTCGTTGGTTAACAAGCAATTTCTACTTGCGACTACTTTACGCGCTCAATATTCTTCAAAATGGTATCAGTATTTGCTAGTTAACATTTTCATCTTACACAATTTGGTCAGTCATTTATTCTATTTATTTTCCCCTGCACTTTTGTCTTATATCTGAATGTGATGTGAGATCTAATTAAATACATTCTATCTGCTATAAATGCCTTCTCACAGCTCGTTCATGTACATGCGATGACTTACTTGATATTAAGTAGGAAAACTTTCGCAGTAGTAGCATTTAAGATATTATTTCATTTCACCATACCATCCTTCCGGCATAAAATATATATCACACGAAGGAAGATAAGGTGTTGTATGTAACAGTTTCTTAAAATACTTTGATCTAAAATGAAAATTATATTTAAATCGGTTTTCTAATTCCCGAAAAATCATGAGGGAATAGCTTTTTGCACTCCATACTTGACAAGAAGCATATTTTGAATGAATTATTTCCTCCTTAAATGTACCTAGACCTATAAACGGATGCAGCTATAGTTCCTTAATTTTTAATCCTTGCACCCATCAAATCTGAAGCTATAAAATTGCATGATTATAGTTTATGGAACATGCTTCCTAATTGAGTTTCATTTCATTATTAAGAACTATTAAGGAACAAGATATCTAGACTCCCTAACCTCGTGAAGTTGTATGCAATCGTATTAACAGCGTTGGGGTTGGACCAATCATTTTCTTTTTCGTATTGGGGAAACAATTTGATCTCAGCTGGATCATTATTAATGGCTGCTATAAAATTTCGAATATCGAAAATTGGTGACTAGTGAAAGTATAGTTTTCAACATGCTTGAACTCCGAGACATAAATGCTTTCTAATATGATTTCTTCTACTTGGTAGTGAAGACATTTTGAGTATGGCTCAGGAATTCACAATCACAGACAGAAACAAAGAGTAAGAGCCTCTCACTGAATGATACTTGCTGTTGTTGGAAACTCTTTATGTAGACTATCCACGAATTGCAAAATATTTCAGGGGTTTGTATATATAAAGGTAATGGCTTCGACAGTTTCATTTGGAGATAGTTCTATTGACAGTACCAAATGCTTCTAGAAGTATATCACTTAAGTCGGTGCATTTTGCTTGGAAATTCTTAAATCTTGTATAATTCTTGTATAAGAAATATTTGCCGTGATGTTAATCTGTATTTGCAGAAAACGTTTTTAGTCTTTCGAATGGTGAAAAGAATGTGGAGTGGAATTCTGTTTAAGAGCATACAGCTCTAAATGTTTCAGTTTGGATCTATGTATTTTCCATTTAGCCCTCAGGCAGCTGAAGAATGCTGTTCTTTGGAAGAACAACATTTAAATACTTCGAAAAGACTGTTACCTTCATTTATTTATCTTCTTAGAGAAATCTAGCAGACATGTAATGAAGAGCTAAAAGTTGATTTGCTATCTGAAATATTTTCAAACTATTCTATAGTTTATGGGGCAGTCTACTTTGCCAAGACGTCTGCTGAAAAGCGAACTTTGTCAAGTTTGGTTTTACATCCTTTCATTTCACCAATAAGAAATTTTGTGGGCTAAACTCAGGCATCCAATTATTGTATAGCGAATGTCTCGTCATTGGGACAGACCACTTGTTAGTAAGTTTTCTCAGAACTGCACAAGTGGTGTAAATGCATTCAACTTGAGAACAAATGTGTGCTTCACTGTTCTTTATATTTCTCATCACGTGAAGCTTTAAGGAAATCGAATTAGCTTTTAGTATTCGTTGCACAACTTGACAGATGTTTTTTGCGTTGTTTACTTCAGATGATCCTAGACCCTATTTACCAGCTCTCTGCAAAGGAGTTTATCACTTCCTAAGCAGGCCACCCAATTGAGGTTTCACAGGGAGATCAATATATCCATTTTCCTTTCAGTCAAAATCTGATATAATTATACACCTTCGTTCTTTGAAACTTAAAAATGTAAGTAGTATGTATTATGTGAAATGAACTTAAACGCATATATTCAGCTCTTCAAATTGCGAAATGAAACAACTAATATTGGTTACCCAGCTGTTAATTTTAAGCATAAGTGTTGCATGAGTTTTGCATCTAAAATATGTGGCTGTTTTGTGGCCCTTGTCGTATTTTGTTCTTTAGCCAAAATTTAGGTCTGATTAAGGAGACTGCTCAGAGATATTAATTTATGTGGCTTTTCTGTAAAATACATAGGCACAAAGTTATAAAACAGCATTATGCACATTTATATCCATGTTGCCTTTCTATAAGATATATACTAATAAATTATAAAGAGATGTTATGTGCTCAAATATTTTGTATAATGAAGGTTTCTATGATATTATATCTTTACCGCCAAAGTTCAGATATTGGCATGAATAGTTTCATAATTTTTTACATGCTGCAGGTACTAAAGAAGCATGTTTTTATATAATATTACATACGGCAATATAATTAGAGTAATTCCGTACAATATACGCACATTAACACAAGCGAAAAGTAATAACATAAAATAAAAATGTATGAATATATAAATAATAAATATACAAGCAATCAGCTAGCTTCTAAAAACATTTGCACTAAACTTAACGATCGTTAATGCTTCCCACCATTAACAGAGTAAATAAATATTCATATATGATACATGATACATACTTCCATAAACGCGAACATAAAAGCAAATTAAACGGATATTCATCACGTACGACGATGAACATTGATATTGTTCCATAAACTACAGTACACACTGACAAAATTACTATTAAAGAGGATGAGTATTTAACAGACATGTGTAGCATTAACGTTATGAATCGATGAAAGCATATGTCACATAGTTCGATTATATAAGAGAATACACACACACACACACACACACACAAACATATATATATAAATATATATATATA
>NC_068982.1:20250408-20253146 GCF_001194135.2 Octopus bimaculoides
TGTGTGTGTGTGTGTGTGTGTGTGTGTGTTGTGTGTGTGTGTTTATATCAGGAAAAGGAACAAATAGAATAATTACCAAAATAAAGAAGTAATGGGGGAATTCTTTCGACTGAAACTCTTTCAAAGCGCTGTTCCACCATGATCCGCAGCCTAATTACTCAAACAATTAAAAGATATAGGTATGTATGTACATATTTTTCTGTGTTTCTTTCTGCAATTTGTGGTCCTTAAAATACTTCATGAATTTTATTCGTGGGAGTGACATTTTTTTGTTGTTGACATCGTATGCATTTATGAGATTTTATGAGAACTTCGAATAATTCTTTCCTGGCATGAGTTCTCGAAGAACATATAAAGCTGAAAATAATAGCATATAAATGAAGGGGACAAAATCCTTTTGGGCAGATAGAGTCGACTGGAGGCCGTGGAGAGCGAACCCATATCTGTTGTAGACATGATATATGGTCTACCATTAAAAACATTCCTTTGCATCACGGGGAGCAATAGAACATGTAGGATCGCTCATTTTGTATTTATCTTTTCTACTATAGGCACAAAGCCTGGATTTTGTGGAGTGGGATTTTGTAGATTACATTGTCCCTAGTGTTTCAACTGGTACTTAATTTATTGACCGCGAAAGGATGAAAGGCAAAGTCGACCTCGGCAGACTGTGAGCTCAGAACGCAGCGACGTGCTGACCCCTAGGGATGGATGTTACTGTTGCTTTTAGCCCCAGGAGGACATCTCCTCCAGCTGGCTTATCGACACACTACTGTGTCCTGTTTGCCAAGGGAAGTTATCCCTCTCACCATGATCTGTAGCACGAACGGATCCGGATTTCAGGGTTATTTCCCTTCGTCGGCGTTCGATAGCCACTGACCTTGGTGAGAGAGACAACATCCTGGCATTCTGTTCCTCGGCTGTGTCGTTGGTGGTGTCGTGTCCAGCCATGTTGTTTGTAGTAAATCTCTGCATGCTAAATTCAAGTTTCAGTTGAAAATCACTACGATCGTGAATAAAAGGCTCCCTCAGTTAATTCATCTGAAGATTAACCAGTTATTTCACAAGGCTGACAGTTGTGGCTTGAGATACTATTCTTCGTATTTTCGATAAATAGTTTCCTACCCAGATACGCGACTTTCGCTTCAAATGTGTATGTTTTTGTGTGTGTCTGTGTATTTATGTATGTATTCAAATATATATGCATAAATAAATTTCATACAAAATACGCTGAGCTGAAATATTTAAGCGAAATACAGAATGTGCTTAAAATTCGAGATGAAGAACACCCTCGTAGTTAATGTGTCACGTTCCTCTCATTGTTCATAAACCGTGCCATAACTGTTACATTCGGTTGAAAATTTCTTGCTTGCTGTTAATATAATTCAAACAACTTCTTCAATGGTATTCTGGTCTGAACATTGCAAGGATAACCTTAGTGAGTTGCAAATATCATCTGTCTTCTCTCTTTCGTATGAATGAGACTGTCCTACATATGAATGTATACGTTTCTATAAAGACGTGCGTGTGTATTTATATGTATAGCATGTCTCTCAATTTCATTTTCACTCAATATATATAGAAATTCACACATACGTTCATACACACATACATTCATACATACATATGTGTGTGTGTGTGTCTGCTTGTGTGTGTGCACATAAGTGTATACGTAAGTGTGTGCGTGTGTGCACGTAAGTGTATATGCGTAGGCCTCTGTGTCTCTGACTCTACCTGTGCGTGAGTGGATATTGACTACTCTGCGAAAGAAAAGCTATAATTATTGAATATAATTTATTGTCTATTCCACAATGTCCCACTTTTCAATGTTCATTAGCAGATCATTCAGAATTTCCTGCGCAGTTTTTGTCTATTTTGTTTTCTATACTATGGTTAAATATGAACTCATCGTACATTTCAATTATAGAGGCAATAAACATTTTTTGAAATATATAAATTGCCCTCGTAGATGTTCAAGAAAATAGAAACAGTCTTTTCTAATATAATCTATTTCTGTTAGTAATAATACCATAATACATTTAGCTTAGTTTTTGTTCATGAGATAATAGAATCCACAGAACAAAATATTTTAATCACAATATGCATCTAACTGTTTCATTCAACTGAAGTTCGCATTGCTTGTATTTTAGGCTAGTCCGAGAAATCAGGATGTATAGAAAATTCAGAAATATATAATGAAGATTTGTGAGAAAACTGATTCAATGAATAGTCAAAATTAACATAAAAAATTCACAAGAAAAAAACCGCCGACAACTCATAAATTTAAAAGTATTGTTAGATCAATATGATAATAAGGCTAGGAACAAGATAACTTCAAATAATATGGTAATCAAAGAGATTTGTTGATATACTAAACAAGATGTCTAAGGACTGATTGAAAACAAAAACAAAAATAATTTTATAGACGTATTTAGAAAACAACAATGGCTTGAAATACCCATTTCTATTTAAAACCAAATTTGTAAATATACGTAGAAAAATACTAAATTAAGAACTGCTTTTGAAATAAAGCTATGCTTTGAACAATAAATTACAATTTATATTGGAAAATTTAATTCAAATAAAGTGAATAAGCTAAATACGCAAATATATGTTAGAGTGTGTCTGTCTGTCTGTCTGTATGCATGTATACATATGTATGTATGTACCATTTAATCTATGCCTCCCGATGTAGTTACATATACACAAACACACACGCACACACACACACACACATA
>NC_068982.1:20254040-20255354 GCF_001194135.2 Octopus bimaculoides
ATATATATATATATATATATATATATATATATATAGTAATTTAAGATTAGGTAAGGTATAGAATATATATATATATATATATATATGTGTGTGTGTGTGTGTGTGTGTGTGTGTGTGCGTGTATGTGTGTGTGTGTTTATATATATACATACATATGTGCGTGTATACATTTATACATACTTACATACATACATACATATCCACATACTCTCATATGCACTACCACAACACATACACAAACATATATAGGCCGAAAATACTATTTTACCATTTAAATATATATTTTATATATATTTCAATAATTATTTTATGATACACCTTGGAAATCTAGACTAGAATATAGATTTGTGGGCTGCATAGGTGAAATGCTCCATAGTCAACTGGCTCATTCCAGCAATTTCATACATAAACGTCTGTTAAGGAGAAACTATTGCATGATGCATTAAGCACTTATGCAGAATGTACAAATCGTAGTCAGACAACGAAAACGTATTTATTTCCGACACTACGTGTCAGAACACATTTCTTCTTAATGATTAGGCACACCATACTCTAACTGACTATATAGTTACTATAATTATTCCTTAACGAATTTCGGTCGTTGTTTGACAAGGCGCCTATTCTACCTGCTGGAATATTGCAAATCCACGACTTAATTTTCCTGTTCCTGACATGACACGATTAATATAACTTTGACTAACCACACTCACCTTGAAACTATCCACATTAAAATTATGCATCATATATCGAAAGTTGTACTGCTAACAGTGTTCTTCCACTTTTTTCGAGCAATAGATTGATTGGATCGCGATTTATTTCATTTTCGGAGTCGTGCATCCTGTCGGAAGCACCATTACTGACTGCTTTCATGTTTTCCTAGTTAGATCAGAATGACTACAGTTGATTCAATTGCTTAATAAAATAACGCTTGTTGCTTACAAAATAAAGCTAAATAATTATATATTAGAAGGTGGTGTTATATGTAATTACCGCATTATAGAAAATGTCTATCTAACCCCTTCTATGTCTATTTTTTTCCCTTTCATTTAAATGAAGTGATAATTGCAATGCCTGCCGGTCAAAGCCTAGAATAATGTGATAATGTGGTTGTTGTGTAAGAAATTTGATTCTCAGATACATGGTTTCAAGTTCAATCGCATTGCATGGTACCTCGGACTAACTGTCTTCTGCTATAGCTCAGACCAAAGGCTTGCGAGTGTATGTGGTAGACAGAATCTGAAAGAAGCCTGTCGAATATATATATATATATATATATATATATATATGTACATATACATTTTTATATGTATATAT
>NC_068982.1:20255518-20264235 GCF_001194135.2 Octopus bimaculoides
TATATGCCCGTATTTGTGTTTGTTCTAAGTGCCACCGCTAAACAACCACTGTTACTTTGGTTACTGTCTCCATAACTTAACGGTTCAGCAAAAGACACCAACAGAATACGTACCAGCTTTACTCTAATTAGAAACAGTGGGGCCGATTGTGCAACCAAGCCATTCAAGGTCGTGTACCAGTATGTCAGTTTTCTAACGACTGAGGCAAGTAAAAGATAAAATAATATATACAACCTCTCCAGGTGTATCTGAGATAGAGCGTAGATGAAAAGTCAACCGAAAGTCTTCCTTTGTTTTCCAACTCTATCATGTTCATAACATCATAATCACCTTCTTATAAAAGAATAAGATATATTACATACTGATGTTCAAATATCTTAAGTATTACAAGGTAGAGTGGTTCGCCATAGGTAGTATGCCAAGGAAATGTAGTCGACTGAATTGAGTTCAAACTTGAGCTACAGAGCAACCACACCATCTCACTTATTCAAGCTATTGACTTCACTTCATTCCGGCGTTTAACATCCGGAATGAATGTCAACTAAGAACCTCTCGTATGATAGTAATGGTATTTTTCGTAACTGCATTTTCTGAAACTTCCTCATCTAGGTTATCAGAAAACTTTAGACATATACATGTTATGTATGGTGCATATTTCTAATATAACGATGTGATGCATACAAATATTAAAAAAAAATAATAATAAATAAGAAACATAAAAAAAGATAATAGTGTAACGTTTGAGAAGCTGGAAGTGCATTTGTAGAAAGATAGGAAAACACAAAGGCTGTCAATATTTCACACTCATTTGATTACCTTATGCAAATATATATATATATATACATATATAATTATAACTAAATAAATAGACGAATAGATAGATAGGTACATATATACGTATGTATATATGAGAGTGAGTTGTACGTATGTGCGTATAAATATACGTATGTAATCATACATCAGCATATAAATAATAATAATAATAATAATAATAACAACAACACCAATACAACAATGATAACAAACACAACATCAATATATATATATATATATATATATATGTGTGTGTGTGTGTGTGTGTGTGTGTGTGTGTGTGTGTGTGTGCACATGTTTATTTACTTCAGCGAGTGAGTTTATAAGAGAACGTGTGCATAAATGTATGCGTGATTATTTCTGTTTTATTGGCCTGTAAATAGGATACCATCTATCAGTCCATCAACAACTATATATTCCTAATGTACGAACATATTGTTGAAATGCCAAGGACAAACAGCACCTTTTTATACTTGCACCTAGTAAACCTGATATGTAAAAAGCTTATGACATATTATAAAGCAACTGCTTGATGCATTTGCGTATGCCATCATATACGAATTTGATGACTATATGGGGCATTACTTGAGGCATTTCCACCTTGTACGTAATGGATATGCTTGTATACATCACGTGTGTGTGTGTATAATGAGAGAGAGAGAGAGAGAGAGAGAGAGAGAGAGAGAGAGAGAGAGAGAAAGAATGGTGGGGGATAAAATGACATCTGAAGCATGAATATAAAGTGTTTTCTTTTCGTAATCATCAAAGGTATCAAAGTGATTCAAGGGCCGGGAGTTTCGTATTTAATAAACTGCTTCATAGTCCATGTGTCTTCATATAAGTCTGTCTTTCTGCAAGCTGTCATATCTCTGGATTGTTTCATGAATATTTAAAACGAGCAGTATAGTTTTCAAATTGTCCCGCTAAGGACTTATAAGTCTATAAATAAAATGTAAACAAATAATCATTAAAATACATGCACATTCGTGTACGTTTGTGCGGGGATTGTTTTAAGACGATAGCAAAGGAAAGTCCCCATTCTTTCAGGTTAGGAATACAAATATGCAAAAATAACTTCAATGTGATATATATGAAGAAAATCTCGAGGAAAATCCATTTTGAAATGTAAGAAATAACAAAATATATATGAAAACAATATATACTCATGAAAAATAATTCTCGCTACTATAGGCAAGAGGCCTGAAATTTTTGGTTAGTTGCTACTCGATTAGATCGATGTCAGTGCTCACTGGTATCTATTTTATCGATTTCGAAATAATGAAAGGCGAATTTGATCTTAGCAGAAACTGAGCTCAGAACTTAAAGACGGACAAAGTGCCGCCTTTAAATCAATGAAAGAAAATTAAACGGATCAACGTGTTGCTCGGATGAAGTTTATTGAATAGTTAATCACATTTAAGGAAAATACATTTGATTAGTAATGGGGAACTGTCGGTTCATGTGAGGTCCGACTAGTTAACTCTGACGTAGGACACAAAAAGCATTCAACTTCCCTTGTCTTTCTAGCATAATTCTACTCACACATATTTTCATAGAAATTGTTTACTGACTGCATCTCTTCAGTTGTACTTCATTATTCACCTAAAATACACGAAACGTATGATTAATATTGGTGCTATTTGAATATAGAACTTAAACTGCCGTGTCTAAATACTGCAGGTAATTTATCTGATATTATTTGCTCAATGAATTTTACTATATTAATAAGAAAGGAATATGATAATTATGAATGTATCTGTGACTCTTTGTAACCGGTATTCACAACTGGATATATGATCAGAAATTTATGAATACGATTCAAAGTTCAAGTGGAAATGTTTGCATTGATGATATATTTCCGTAAGATTTGTTTCTTTCAATTAGTGCGGAATAGCTAATACATAGTCTTAGAAAAAGTTATTCAGTCGGTAATTATTTTGATGTATTTGCTCTTGTAGCCATATGAAAAGAAACATTTCTATAATGAAAAGTATTGACTGACGATGTCCTAAACTATTGAACAGTCTGCATTATATGAAATCATTGGATAGCATACATTGCATTTAGATTAAAGCAATATTATTTAAAAATAAATATCATGAAATAACATGATAATTAAATATTTATATAATTCAGAATGCATTTAGTCACTGAATAGTGTAAACATTTCCGAATTAATGCAATTAATGCGTTATTTTTCTGTGATCTAGATGTTTTCGTAGATATAACAGATATAATTTCCCATTTTCCATCCCTCAGTGTTAGATATTACAAACTATGAAACTTCTAAGTGATTACAAGTATTTAAAGAATGCACGGAGCATATTCTAAGTGCTAAAGTTTTATGAAGTCCCATAAGTTTAGCATCGGTGATATCCAGAAAATATCACGAAATACGTTAATTAAGATTTACTACCAAAAAGCAGTTTTAATTCAATAATTATTTCCTAACACTGTATGATTTTCACACTGATGTGCACAAATTTCAGAGTTCAGAGTTTTCCTTTTCCCTTTTAACCTAAATGTGAACTTGTAATGTTCTCGTCTTTCTTAACAACATCAGGTGAATTCATTCTAGTCATTTCACAATAGTAATTACCTCAGTACTTATGACCATTGTGAATTAGTTGTCATTCAAGGTAACTTACGTGTATAAATAATATGTCTACAACCACCTACTCAAAATCAATGTTATGCCATTGATCTGTTGTAGTTTTGTATTTACCAGTTATTGATCATTATTGATCAGTATTTACTAGTTATTGATCATTATCAATTTCACATCATTTAGTAAGACGGAAAGAATGACAAGAAATATTTTTAGCAATAAATTTGCTAAATTAATTGCAAACACATCAAAGTTTCATTGAAAACAAATATCAAAATTCAAGCAATTAACTTGGATAGACCATTTCTTGAGAGAATAGGTTATATTATGTTCTTAGCATAGAGTTTGAAAATTTACTGTAATAGTGCAGTTTTTAAAATGGAATTTGTGTTATATCATCCTATGATAGAAATATTACAAAATTATAGCCGATCTAACGGAATATGAAAACAGTTTCTACATGCTCAATTGATACCTAGGTTTCAGTGCAATATCGAGAAACATTCATTGTATAGCTTTTAAAATATTGGCCTCACTTGGGATAAACTGTGCAGTTGACTAATATTTATTTTATTGACCTTGGTAAAATTTCATATCGCTAATCATTGTAAAATCTGCAACTACTTGATGAAATAACCGAAAGAATACTTTAGAGTACAAGTTACGGATCAGTTTTAAAGAGAAAGTAGTTGAAATTTAAAGTGAAACTTAGACAGGAGTTTGTGTTACAAACCAGAAATTATCAAAGAGCGTTATAATGTTTCCGAACATCATTCTATGGTATTAGTGTCATCCTCAAATATGTTAAGATTGTCCTATTCACTACAAAAACTAGTTTTATGAGAGGCTTTCTTTCATATACAGGTGCAGTTATCATAGCATAGCACTTTCAATATGTTGCTATTCTGGATAGTTTCGGTGGATTGGGAGCAGTAATATGTATAATATTAAAAGAAATAGAAAACACTTATATATAGGTTTTGGTCGACGTCTTTATATATTTTAAACTATTGATACAGACCGATGCCTCTTTTTAATACAGGCACTATAATGTTTTACAATGATTTAAAACCTCTATTTTCTCAGTATCGTAGGCACAATAGTCTTATTTAAATCTATGTGTTCACTTTTATTCAATGCTTACGTCAGTAATATATCTAATATTTATGAATTAATCATAAAGCCATAAGCACCGAACTGAGGCAAAGAATAAACCGTGACATGCTCACCGACAGGAGATAAATTATATATATCCATCATAATTGATAACAAGTTTAGCGTGAAGAGCAAAAAATATTCATTTGCATTTTTATAACGTCATGCAATTAAATATAGAATTCACTCACACAAATAAGTTTCTGAAATTTATGATCTCTATTACATTTGCATTTTAATTTAATTCAAGTGGGCACCAATATGGAAGACTGTGAACTCAGACCGGTCTCGAGTTCGCGGCTATTGTATAGCATCTTGGGCGAGTAAGTTTTCTCATGCAGTTGGGTCTGCACATGTTTGTGTGTTGAATGTTTGTCAATGGAAATTGTACTGAAGCAGTGATTATACATAAATAAATATATATTGCGTACATATTTACACCTCCCCCCCAACTTATATATAGTAGAATAAGAAATAGAATGCCCTTGATATAGAAAGCATTATATATTTGATAAAATGAATAGAAATAGTTTTCTGATAATTTTTCCACTTTAATAATTAGATGTTTTAAGTTTACAAAAGATTGTGAATTTATATTCATCTAATTATTATAAGAATTATCAGAAAAAACATTTCTATTCATAAAATGTATATGTGTGTGTGTGTGTGGAAAATATAATAAATATGTATGTACGTATAGACATACATACATACATACATACATACATACTTAAATACATACATACATTTAAATGTGTGTCAGCGTATATACGTATCTATGCATGCTAGAAATTATGAGCAATTGTAATTGCGTGTGGAAGTGTGTTGGATCGATTTACGTATGTTTCACAGATCTATATCTGCATAATATGTTAGCATATGTGTTAAAGAAGTGAAACACAAAACAAACCTATTAAATTGTTGTTTCAAATAAAATTAATCAGTGTTTTATTTATTCCACCTGAGCAATGCAGGCAATCCCTTGGCGCATTCGCCACCAGAAATGCAGCGAAGCAGTGATAGGTACGTCGCTGCTTCACTGAGTTTCTGATGACGATTACGAAAAGGAAACCTGTAACCAACGACACTATTGTTCAAGAAGGCATGAGTAAAATTTATAAAATTATAAATATGATGAATAAAGCCATTAAATATCGTGAAACTGTCATAATTTCTTGCATCTTATCTATATTCATAACCCAATTCCCTTCCCCCATCATCCCAATATTAGCAGAAATTATTTTACACATAAACGAAGATAACAAATTTCGATTTAAAAAATGACACTTTTTCACTCTCATATTTTTTGTGGACATTAGCTGCTTACGACTCTCATTAATATTTATATGATTCAATATAATTTTTTAGTGATTTAGAATAAACCAATTTTAAAGTTCCTAAACTTTATATGTGATATCGGAAATATCATGTATTTTTGCCGGAAATTTATTTTTTATTTCTGCATGCATAATCAATTAATCATATTCTTAAACACAATAAAAATATTATACTTTTTTTTTTCAAAATTGAATTATCCTATATTTTCCTCTTTATTCAAATTTGTTATAATTGTATAACCGTGAATTTTGCAGTGCAATTATTTATTTTTAAACATATAAAAACGACAGCTTCATATGAATAATTTCAATTAAAATTGTAATAAATATCTTAGTTAATTATAATAACCCATAAACTACTGCTTCGTTATTTAGTGACTACTTTCAAATCAATTTTTATTAATGTAAGGTGCGGCTACATAATACACAACCACACACACAGACACACACAGACACACACAGACACACAACCACACACACACACACACACACACACGAACACATACAAGTTTCGAGTTTCCTTCGTCAATATATCACGAAAGTTACAAACTACTAACCCATATATAATGTCCTTTATCTTTAGCGTGCGAGAGGCTTATTTCTCATAAAGATGAGAGCAATATAACGTATATCTTAACATGTACAACAATATTATGAATGATAAAGGGTAACGGTCCTAATTAGACTTGCAGTGCATTGACTTCTTTGTCATATAGCTTATCTCCATAAAATATGAAGCTTTGATAAAGTGTAAATGAAGTGACAGTTTATATGAAGCTCAATGGTTGACGCGAAGGTAACATGCTGTGTTTAAAATTCAGCAGAGTTCCAAACCCGCTAGCTGAATTTGATCAGAATTACTAAACACATTAAAGTTACAATTTCGTAATGTGACGCGAACAAAAGGAAAAAAAAAAAAGAAGAAAAAAATCGAAATTTCACAACCGTTTTGCGCTAAATTCCAGTTAAAATTAAGGATTGTTTGGAGGCATTGCAATATATACTTCTCTTTCTACTATAGACACAAACCCTGAAATCTTGGTAGAGCGGGCTAGTAGATTACATCGATCAGAGTACTTAATTAACCGAAGGGATGGAGGGAAAACTCGTCCTCTGCGGATTTTGTATATAGCACGTGAAGGAGGTCGAAATGCCGCAAAGGCATTTTCGCAACATGAACACGACTCTGCTTGCTTGTTGCCTTAGGGCATTATATTATACCTACACATATACGTACATATGTGTGTGTGTGCATGCGCACGAGCGTGTCTATAAATAGAAAGGAGAACAAAGTTGGGTAAATAAATAGATATAACAGAAAAATTGTGCCTGTTGTGGGTTTGGTCAATGTCCACCCAGAAACATGCACGTGAACACAGGCATAAACAAGAACATTTATGAAGATTATTATATGTATGAATGTGTATGTATATAACGATATGTGAGTGGGCGTGAGTGTACATATGTTTATATATATACATGTGTGCCTGTGTTAGCATGAAATCATCCATCTCCCTACTTATCTATCTATCTATCTATCTATCTATCTATCTATCTATCTATCTATCTATCTATCTATCTGTCTATCTATCTATCTATCTCTGCCTGCCTGTCTGTCTGTCTGCATGTCTGCCTATGTATCCCTCTGTTTGTTGGTCTGTCTGTCTGTCTGTCAGTCTGTCAGTCTCTCTCTTTCTCTCTCTCTACCTACCTACCTACCTACCTACCTACCTACCTATCTACCTACCTGTTTGTCTATCTATCTATCTATCTATCTATCTATCTATCTATCTATCTATCTATCTCTGCCTGCCTGTCTGTCTGTCTGCATGTCTGTCTATTTATCTATCTATCTAATTATCTATCTATCTCTTTATCTATTTATCTATGTATCTATCAATTTATCTAACTAACTAATTATCCATATGTTTCTATATGTATGTGTATATGGAGAGAGAAAAGCTCAGAGAAATAACAGAGCGAGAGGGAGGGAGAGGAGGTAAGCGAAAAATGACAAAAGGGAGTGCCACATATAAGGAGAATGTATAATATGACGGAGAGGCATATGAACCATAAGTCGGAGTATTCAAAGAAATTCTTCGATAGAAAAATATGCGTAATAGCATTTAAAATGTGTAATTTCAATTGCGCGAATTATCCACATATTTCCCATTTATTCTCCTTTTTCTCAGTCGTTCTCTACTATTACAACTGGAAATGAAATGTAAATAACACTTCACATTTTCTAATTAGAGACTGAAAATTTGAGGTGTGTTTTTTTGCATACATAATCATTTGAATGGAAGTAGGAATATGCATAATACACTAATGTTATTAGAATACACAGATTCGGTACTACTGGCAATTAAGATTATGCAACGCATTATTTCCCTTTTTTTCTGTTCTCCTCTGCTGCAACACAATATGCTCATCCACCTTACATGCATTTCTATGAGCATATGTGTGTGTGTGTGTGTGTGTGTGTGTGTGTGTGTGTGTGTGTGTGTGTGTGTGTGCCTGTGTGTGTATTTGTGGATAAATTCATATAGATATGCTATGTGAATATGTCTCACTATATGAATATACATATGTTCATATGTACGTGTCTGTCCATCTGTGTCTCGGTCTATCTGTCTATCTACCTATCTATACAACTATCTATCTACTTAACTATGATTCTCTTGTCTAAGTTTCTCTGTGTATATATATGTATATGTACATGTGTGAGTGAACGTGTGTGTCGGCGGTGAAATATTATATACATTTGTATGTATACATTTTTATTATACATGTATCTATAATAT
>NC_068982.1:20264253-20267614 GCF_001194135.2 Octopus bimaculoides
CAACTATCTATCTACTTAACTATGATTCTCTTGTCTAAGTTTCTCTGTGTATATATATGTATACACACATAAAATAGGGATGTGTGCACATTCACTTTTAATGCGCAAACGGCTTTACCAATTACTTCAATACTTCTGATGTATGAATAAATTGACCTCGGACAATATAATAGGGTCGTCATTTTATTTTTTCTATTAAAAATAAAACATTTTGCATTTTATATCACATTCACGTCTTTCAAAGATTTTTTAAATATTTACTTCCGGTTTCCTACAGTCAGTGACATAACATATCCCTTTATGTACATCTCTCTATCTATCTCTCTGAAATATGTCTCTCTATCTATATCTCTTGTTTTCACTTTCATTTTTCAGATGCTATTCTATTCACTCCCAGTTTTCATACGCCGTTGTTTCACTTCTATGTTATTCTTTTCTTTTAAGTCTAAGTTTTGAATCGCTATTTACAAACAAACGACAAATTACTGACAGAAAGAAGTTCACAATTACTGATGTAAGTAATTTCATAATTTACTGACAAAAGTATCTTCATTAATTTCACTTCAATCCGAACAGTTTCATGTTTTTATGTTGCCGACGGATTCTTTCTGGTTCCTTCGTTATTTTCCGTTAAAATTTCTTATTTACATTCTGCCCATCGTATTAATAAACATAATTTCCGTTACCAAGTTATTTTCATCGTTTATTATCTTCTGCACCCGTGTATTTATGTATACATATATGACCATGCGTAGAAAGAAAATGTTAAATTTGTCAGCATAACTTACAGATTTCTATGCCCCCACCCCTAACCAAATTTCGATGATTATAGCTTTCGGAAAAACAGATATTTTTAAATAAAATTTCATACGAATATGTGTTATATCATGTCCATTTCGAATATATATAACTGGGAGGGGGGTAAGTGTTTTAGGAGGGGTTGGGGAATTTCTGAAATTTCACCGGAGTCTTACATCAATTCGTCTTCAATTTCAAGAAAATGGATATTTTTTTTAATGAAATTATCTACAAACATACCTTCGAATGTTATTACATCTCATTCACTTCGTTTCTCAATGTCTACTTCCGCTATTGATAGAAAACCGGCGAAGTCTGTCCCTGTCTGATATTTAATGCTTTCTTTTAAAGTTTTAATTCGCTATTTGTAAGCAACTACGATAAATTACTGAAGGAATTATTTACTAAGTTCACAAATTGAAATATTCGTACAAGATAGTTTTCAACGTGTTTCCGTTTATACGATTTTTTCAGTCCATGTCCATCTCATTCATTGTTTGCAAAGTTCTCTCTCTCTCTCTCTCTCTCTCTCTCTCTCTCTCTCTCCTACAAACACACACACACACACACACACACACACACACACACACACACACATACACACACACTCTAGGTTAGATTTTTTCATTACATAAATATCACGCTAAGATTTTGCAATTCAACATGGGGCGTCCCAAAAATATGGGCACTATTTTGCTGGAACTCACACGTTTCGTTAATTTAGGTAAAACGTTTTTATTTATTTCCTTTTCACGTCGTGTTCAGCTCTATGTATTTCTAGTGAATCACACACACACACGTGTTTTTGTATGTACGTGTGTATACATTTATGTATGGTGTGTGTGTGTGAGTGAGTGAAGGGTGTGTTCTCATGTATTCGTACATACATAAATAAATATGCATACATCTTTTTTGTATGTGTGTGTGAGAGAGAGAGAGAGAGATTGATGTCTAAGTGTCTCTCTCTCTCTCTCTCTCTCTCTCACACACACACACACTTCCATCTCATCTGATGTTTCATAATTTATGTATGTATGTGTGTATGTGTGTGTGTGTGTGTGTGTGTGTATATGTGTGTGTGCGTGCGTGTGTGTGTGTACCTGCGGTGTTCCACAATCGTCAGAAACAAGCAGAGCTTTTTCCTTTCTGCTTTTAAATTACCACTAAGCTTGGTCACAAGTGACAGTCGAATTTGTAACATAAGCAAAGATTCAGCGTATTTTAGGTTCAGCGGAAGTGTTGAGCCAATATCACCTTATCATTTGGGATGAATGCACCATGTCACATAGAGGCGCAATAGAGGTTCTTGGTAAGACCTTCCAGGGCATCAGAGGCTACAATACATTTATGGGAGGAGTTACATTAGTTTTATCAGGAGACTTCAGACAGAAATTACCAGTCATTCTGAGACGAACAAGATCTAATAAAATAAAACCATGCATTAAGGATTCACACCTATGGAATAAAGTAATGAAATTATCCTTCAATACTAACGTGCGAACTTCATTACATGGGGACCGATGTGCGAAACAATTTTCAACCTAGTTTTTCAAATTACGAAATGTGAAAGTATTATTTGATAGGAATGATGATATCAGTTTGCCTCATATTGCTATCATGGTGAATTCCCCAGCTGAACTGAAGTATAGGGTATTTCCACACTTAAGTAATAATTATAATTCACATAAATGGTAGTGTGAAAGTGCATTTCATACTCAAAAATGACACAGTTGCAAGAATTAACCATGAATTAATGAATAAGATTCCAGCAGTCATTAAGAAGTACAAATCAGTTGATTCAGTACTTGATGAAAATCAAGCTATCCATTACCAAACAGAGTTCTTTAATTCTCTGGAGTCACCTGTAATTCCACCACATAAACTTGTTCTGAAGGTAGGAGTCCCAATAATGCTTCTAAGAAATTTAGATCCTCCAAAATTATGCGATGGGACAAGGTTGATAGTGAAGACATTATCACCTAATGTGATAGAAGCTACATCCTCACTGGATGTGCCTCTGGGGAAGAGGTTTTCGTTCCAAGAATTACAATCAAATCAACAGACATGCCCTTCAGTTAAAACGAACACAACATATACTGCAGTGAATTATTTTCTCCAGAATTGTTTCCGGAATTTTGCGCGCCGGAGCTAAGGCATTCTGAAAAAATAGCCCCAAATGTAATCGGTAGAACAATATGCAAGTCTTATTTCATGAAGACAATTCGTGTATAGTTCTGCAAATTATATTGATTCTAGAACGTCTATGCTGATGAGAACACGGATGTTATTACGTAAGTATAACGTTAAGGTTCGAAACTGCAGTCCATAGATAATTCTTTATTCTGTATATTTCTCATTTTGTCTTGTTCTGGCGTTTTGTGAAATTTTTCTGGAGAACATTTTTTTTCTTTGTAGTTGGGTCGTTGATGACCTCTTCCTAGTATATTGGATGTCCACCTAGTGGTCATCCCTTATACACGCGTAATACAATTTTTTCTGAATTTTCAGATTTTTTATATGCTAGGCCACTTGGTTTTAAATTGAATTGATATTCAATTTATCA
>NC_068982.1:20268151-20274164 GCF_001194135.2 Octopus bimaculoides
ATATATATATATATACATATATATATATATACACATACATATATGTGTGTGTGTGTGTGTCTGTGTTTGGACCCCCTCCCCATCGATTGACTACCGACGTTCGTACGCTTGCGTCCCGTAACTTAGCAGTTTAGCAAAAGAGACCGATAGAATAAGTAGTAGGGGCCGAATTGTTCGACTAAAGGAGGTGCTGCAGCATGGCCGCAGTCAACTGACTGAAACAAATAATAGAATAAAAGAATATATACGCACAACGAGGGAGTTAGTGAGAAATTAAGTGATACTTGTTTGTCCATAAAATGACATATTTATGTATTATATATTTTATTACATATTCAACAAATTTCATTACGTATATTTTTCAAGAGAGATATCCCTCTCAACTCTCACGCGGGCCATTTGCATTTATGCATATGCTTAATATAGAGGTACATAATCTCTGTAGTACTTCATCTCAGGGGTACATAATCTCTGTAGTACTTCATTCAGTAGACTCTCTAACATTCAAATGATCATGCACATTTGGACACCCACCGCTATTCCTTTTGTTGCAATAATGTGATTCTCATCTAATACCATATGATCAGAATTCATTATATAGCTGTAGGTTCTTCGTCTGTCTTTACGATCCGAGTTCAAATTCCGCCGAGGTCGACTTTGCCTTTCATCCTTTCGAGGTCGATAAATTAAGTTCCAGTTGCGTATTGGGATCAGTCTAATCGACTGGCTCTCTCCACTAAAATTTCGGGTCTCGTGCCTAGAGTAGAAATGAGTATATATCTGTAGGTCATCGCATGAGATTTTTCCGTACTTGCAGGCATCTGAAAGGGTCGTTATGTGGTAATTTATGTGAGAACTCATTTCATATTGCATGCGCGAGTGTTTTAAAGATTCCCTCCACCTAACAGCCCAGCACATCTTTTAATGCATCTAATGCAATCTAATCATTAGTAGTGTCTCATACATTTTTCGGAATCTCTCAAGAAGTGTTTGTTTTTCTTTTTGCCTTTGAAGTGAATAAATATCAATCAATGTATGGCTCCCTTTCAGGAAAATATTCCTTCGTACTTTTGAGAGATAAGCGCAGTAATAATATAGCCAATATATCATGGGAAATAACAACTTTTATAACAACACAACAAATTTCATATTTTCTTAAAGTTCATATTATTTTCCAGCATGATCTATTCATATATTAAGAGTTTCGAGTTATTTGATATAAGTCGTTTCGATAGAAATGGAATTATTTAAGTAAAAACTCGCGGAAATGATTCAAATTCGGAATTATTTCAAAGATGATGGTTCAAATTATTGTTCAATTATCCGAGCTGCGAAAATTGAAGTTTTCTTAGATATTGTTGGAGTGAAAGCTTTGCACATCTCCGAATAGTTTGTTTCCTACGCCATTTGATAATTACTTGCCTTAAATATTCTTTTGAAATTGAATGATGAGAAATTAGAACAATAGTTCCCGAACCACCCTTAACACTGAACGGTATATCAACATGTATATACTCTTAACACTGTTTACTCTTTTTCAATTTCCTTTCAGAATCACTTAATTCTCAATGCTTGAATCAATGTTGCTTTAATGATTTATCACTGCATTCATAAAGCATACACATATGCAGTGCCAATACCCTACATTTTTAGGGCAATTCCCTCAGTGGGTGAGGCCATGAACTCTGTTCCAGTGTATCATCTAAACTGATCTACTCTGACTCTATTAAACACTACGATAGTCACCATTTTGAAGGAAAAGCATTAAGTAACATCGTAGTTTACAGTAATGTACCCGATTTTCAATATAACATTAGTCATTTAGTGAAATGAACTACTAACCCAACAGTAATGTCACGACAAATTCTATCATCACAATGTCAAAGAAAACTCAAAATGAATGCATGGTTGCTGTTGATCTGGGTATTAATTTCGTACATGAAAAGTTACTCAATTGTGCAAAATTTCTCCCCATTAAGTCCATTACATTCATTTCACAACACATACACATTGAAACGATGAAAGATAGAATTATTAAAGTTAGCAATGATTGTATAACATTAGCTTGTCTGGGAGGCAATAACAAATAAATGTACTTTGGGTGTAATAAAATATTTATTGATTATTGAAATTAAATAATCTAATTGAACTTTATCCGCAAGCCACATCGTGGACAAAATACACATTTTCGTTAATTCACAAAATTAGTAAGAAAGAAAATTATATTTTCGATAATTATGCTAAAGTAATTGTGAATTCCACATTTTTTTTATTAAATTTAGCAGTTTATTTCATATAATGAGCATTTTTAAAATAGTGCCTCGACCTTTCCAATTACGTTCATAAATACCGATTAGATATTTTGTTTTTTACCCATTTGTTTTACTAAATGTTGAGCTTTCTACAAAAGAGAATTATATAGAAATGAATTAAATTTATACTGAAATACACAAAAAAATGGAAGTAAAATTTCTAGTAACATGCATTAAATAATTTAAGGAAGAAATAATATTGCCGATGAGTTTTAAGGTTCAATACTTGTTCTGGTAGACCAGTTATTTTCCTGTATCCATGTGTAGTATTTGAGTAAGACGTCATACTGTTGATAGCGTTACAAAAAGAAAATAAAAATCTAAAAATGCAGTTGTTGCTGTTGCTGAGGGTGATGATGATGATGATGATGATGATGATGATGATGATGATGATGATGATGATGATGATGATGATGATGATGATGATGATATCCCTAATTGCTAAGGGGCTCACATATTAAGTATAAGACGGTCACGAAACAAATCAATCAGCTTCAATCTGGGAAGTGGTTGTGGAGTAATTGGTGTACAAAGAGAACTTGTATACTGGTTTCGATTCAATCGACACTACCTAAAATGGATCATGATATTGTAATGGATATGCATTTGCATAAGAAGAGCTATATGTGTATGTATGTATGTATATATGTAAGTATGTATGTATGTAATGTATGTATGTAATGTATGTACGTATGTAATATATGTATGCATTGATGAAATAATGTGGCTGCTATTGTTATTGTTGTTAGCACAATGCCAATAATCGAGATGGAAGGATAAAGCCATTCTAGACATGACCAAATATCAATACTTAAATGTGTGTGTGTGTGTGTGTGTGTGTGTGTGTGTGTGTGTGTGTGTGTGTGTGTGTGTGTGTGTGCATGTAACAAATAAGAAAAAGTGAAAATGGAATGCATAAGATTATTAATCATTACGAGCGTTTCAGTGGCACTTATATACATACTCTTGATGACATCAGGTAGCCAAAGACAGCGAACGTGCTTTAAACGTCATATTATCAGGTGTATATGCAAGTTTAGAATTATTACTTATATTTATATGTGTGTGTTTGTGTATTATGTGTGTGTGTGTGTGTTTGTGTGTGTGTGTGTGTGTGTGTGTGCGCGCGTGCGTGTGTGTGTGTGTGTGTGTGTGTGTGTGTGTGTCACTATGCTTGGATAAACAAGAGATCCAGCTGGTTATTCTTGCTGGCCTGATGAAGACTTAAATGTCCTTTAGTGTAATATATTTATTTTCCGAAACACATTGTCTATGAAACGGTAAACATAAAACAAAAGAAGTGCGGGGAATGAAATTTTCCTGAGCTAAGGAGATGTAACCAAAAGATACATTAATACGTCATTAAAAGAATACCAAAGGGAAATTAATAAATAAAATTATACGTGTGGAGTATAAGCAGGAGTGGTTGTGTGATAAGAAGTTTGCATCCAAATCACATGGTTCCGAGTTCATTCCCACCGCGTAGCACCTTCGGCAAGTGTCTGCTATATTTTTGAGCAGGGTGCTCAGTCATCTCACCTAGCACAAGACAACATCTGTGGACTAGTTTCTGGGTAATTGCTCTTTATATATTCGAACGGTGAATGAAGCAACTTTATCTGGAACGCCGTCTGGCCAAGCAGCTAGTCTGTGTTGATAAAGGGCAATAACCCAGGAAAAAAATCCACAGATGTTTTGTGCTAGGAGGTAATGCTGCACTCCCTGTTCGAAGAAATAAGCACACATATATTTTGTGGGGCTAATACCACAGTAACATCATCCCTTACAGGAGAGCCACTTTGTGTTGGCAAATAGCCTTTACTTTAAAGAACTGTAACTGAATGTCTCTCTTTGAGAGATTTAGAAATAATAATATTACTATTTTTAGATCAGTGTCTGTTTGTCACCTTGAAAACTATATATTTGAAGGTTGAACTACTCAGTAACGCCATCAGGCCGATCAGCTACTCTCTGTTGATAAAAAGCAATAACACAGAAACTAGTCCACAGATGTTGTTTTGCGCTAGGTGGGAGTTCTGAACCCCCTGTTCGAAAATATAAGGATACAGATATTATGTCTTATAGCCAGCTAGATACGATATTTCTTGGGGCTAAAACAACAGTAACATCGTCCCCTTACAGGTGAGCCACATTATGCTGGCAAATAACTTTTATTTTATATATATAGGTAAAGGTATGGATATGATGGGCACCTCTTGCAGTAGATGTTCAGAATGTTACTACCCACCGTGGACACCTACTGTCAATTAAACGACATATAAAAGGGATGTCAAATACTCAGAAATGTATATGCCTAAAGCATTTTAGAGTGAAGAAAAACTTTGCAAAGGTCCAACCCAACTCTTTAAACAATGTTTGCTTTTTCCCCCAAAGAAGAACTAATCTGCACTAAAAGATGCAAATGAAGCCACAAGTAATACACAAGAATTTTCCTTCTTGTAGAAAGATGTCTACAGGCACACACACAAACACACACTCACACATACAAACACACACTCACACATACAAACACACACTCACATACACACACAAGTCTTGAAATAAGGTGTTGGTATATAGTCCAGTAAAGTGAAATTCTAATGACACAGGCCTCCGGATACATTGCTGAATAATAAGTAATATTTGCTGCAGATAACGTATAAATCAATGGAAAAATCATCACGAAAATTAGTTTAATCTAACACATAAGTTATTGATACATTACTTTGAAGTTAATCATTATATCATTAGAAGATAATTGTAGATATGCACCATGAACATAGCTGAGAACATCATTATATATGCTTAACCAATAAACCCATAAGTATGATAAGTTCTGAACGTATTAGAAATACAATGTGCAGAAGCAGTTTGATGCAAGCATATTAGAATTTAAAATCTATTTGACTCATTATATAGAGTAGAGTATGGAAAGGTAAGAGCCCATTTGATCAAACAGTGTATTTTGTAGTTTATTCGAATTAAAACATTTCTTTGTGTTCTAATCTTAAATGTGTTATATTTATGTCTTTAAACAATCGCGTTTTCTTCTCTTTTGTTCATACGAAGATTTCAGATGCAATGAATATCTCAAAATATGCTTATCAGAATACACATTACAAAATTGAATTTCAAAGCTGTTTACACAATGATTCTTATGATTTAGAATCGCTATTAAGTTACGTTGATGAGGTTTGAGGGTTTATTTGCATGTTTGGTTTAGGATATAAAATAAGCGTAGTTAGAAGGCCATGTTATCAAACTTTCCATTATTAGGTTTACTTAGCATTGTGCAACAATGTATAACCCAACGGAAAATAAAGCTCTCAGGAAATGCATATATTTGAAATATATTTGAAAATCAGCCAACCTGTTCCTGGTGTACACAGTTTCGAAAAACAAAGCTAATGTGAAGATGAACAAAGACAGTTTTCTTAATATATTCTATACGTTAACAGTAGCTTATTGATATTCCTTGCAATATTTGGACCGTTTCCCAAGTAAGGGTCTCGATGAATCATTGCTTCACTTAACCTGTGAAAGGGACAAACACTCCATGGATTTTCAATGTACAAATATTTTTACTTCTATTCAAACTTATATTTCACTGTATTCATTCCACGCATTTTACAAATGAAATTTAAGTGGTTATATAAAATGTGACTGCTTTCTCTGCCCTAAGCAACGAGTACATAATGGAT
>NC_068982.1:20274555-20275056 GCF_001194135.2 Octopus bimaculoides
TGTGTGTGTGTGTGTGTGTCTGTGTGTGTGTGTGTATTTGAAAAATGTCGGTATAAGTATAAATACACCATAAACAATTTTAGAAAAATGGAGGAGAAAAAATGCTGAATCAAAATTAGGTTTAAACAAAATAGGATTCAATATATAACGCTCTCGACTGTTACGAATGGAAATGGACTCTTGGTGATACTTACGTGTGAGAAGTATCATTTTATCCTGACTGCAGCTGTATAATCTTCTAATCGGGCGTCTGTTAGAACTCTACCTTTGATTGTGGTTTACTTTTATAACATCACTTCTGCCTTGTATATTAGGCAGCAGTCACAGCAAACGAATGGATTATATTATCAGGGCCTAAGATTGCTCGGGGACTCAAAGCATGTTATAAAAGACCTGCATAGAGCCGTGCCTCTAAAACAATAAAATATCAGTAGCTCATATCTTTATACTGTCTGCATTAAATGATATATATATATATATATATATATATATATATATATA
>NC_068982.1:20275930-20278610 GCF_001194135.2 Octopus bimaculoides
ATATATATATATATATATATATATATATATGTGTGTGTGTGTGTGTGTGTGTGTGTGTGTGTGTGTGTGTGTGTGTATATATATGTATATATATGTACATACAAATTATGTACTTATAAACGCATGCCTGAATAGTTTCGTCTGTCTTTGAATGTATATTATCATATGCAACATTTTCAGACTCGGGCATAACTAAACATTGCTTATTTATCGTATTATTTCTTCTGGTTTCTTTTCTTCTGCCACCAGCAAACCTTTTTCTGTCGCAGACGGTTTTTCTATCCGAATGTGCCAGTATATCTAAATATCTGCAAGTTTATGTTGTACATGTAACAACGAAACTTAGATTCTCACATAATGTGGTGTATACATATACAAGAGACACACACTTACTCGTTTAGTATTTGAAGCAAGCTCTCTATACGGCGTGTTTTCTATAGCTATGCTGTTTAAGTATATAGATAGAATATTGTAATAGATTATTTATAAAGATGTGGCTTGTATATTTATTATTGGCGTTTGTATTTACATGTAGGTACCTATGGAACCGAATGCTAGAAATTCTATATTCAAATATAAATCTATTTACACATTCAAACAATGTGATTACTTCAATATGTTTTGCCATGGGTTCTGTTTCAAATCCTTTCTCTTATGTAAATTATAGCGTATGAAACTACCAGCGTTTGGAAATCTTTTAAAATGTTACATAAATAATAAAAGCCTATATTCGTTTTATAGTCATTTCAATTGCACTGTAATAATTCTAAAGGAAATTATATATGTACATAAAAGGGAACAAGTTATCAGATTTATATTCCCATATGCAAGGGCAATATATATCATATATCTGTTGTGATGCCTATAGAGCAATATCTCTTTGAGTTTTAGAAGCTATAGATTTATATTTTTGTAATGTTTGAGCGTTAACTTTCAATTCATAGATTTAATCCTTTTATAATTGTTACAAAGGCGATATATTATTTTCATTTTCGAATACGTTTGCATTATTGCCTCGCGATAGTATCTTTAAAAGTATTTCCTCCACCTACACTAACATTTCTCTAAAATGTGCAATTATTTCAAAATATAAAATTAATGTTCGGGATGAAACATAATTGTATACTAATATGTCTTCGCCATAATATGTTTTATAAGATAAGTACTTTGATAATACTTTTTTGCTTATTTAAAACGTGCCTGGGTATTATTTAAACATAAATGCATACTTTTTGCTTTTGATGAAATGTTTTATCATATTACTATCCGATATTTCTTTGTAATTCCATCGTAAAGAAATATAGTTATGGGCTTCGTAGTTTTAGGAAAGAAGATCAATAGTAAGTATATTTTCTGATAAACGTAGCTATAGAATACTAAATGATATAGATGCATGTATCAATAGATATTTCCCTTTGAAGGTTTTAATGCCTGCTGATTTGAAATATTTCAGCTTGCATTCGTAGGAAAATATATTAAAAGGATCTGATGAATTGCAGCAGGGATGGTTTGAGAACTTGCGGAAACGACGAAAATATTTTCCATATAACGATTTAAAATCTCATATTTAAAACTTCACACACTTTCCCATACAAAGTTGTCTAAACAATTTTTCTTTTTCATGTTTATAAAAATGTATTGCAGTATTTATTTTAGAACTTATGAAGGGAACTATAAATATCTTAAATAAGAATGTTTCAACAGCCGATATTATCGAGTCTGTTTCAATTTCCCTTCAATCCATCACATCTTTGTTATGAAAAACACATTTCAATGAATTAAAAAAATTAATCATGAATGTTATATTAATCCTTCCTCTTCATCATATGAAACATTTGTTTAAAATGAGATTTTAATATCTTCAAAATGTCGATGATAGGCATGTCTAATAAATGTATATTTAGCAATAAGAATACGTTGTAATTGTTTCATCTACATATACAAAAGCATAAGTCGTTAAAAATAACTATGTTGTTTTCAATCTATATTGTCGTAATATAACAATAAATCGAGTAGAACTTCGTAATAAGGTTTCGAAACTAGCTAGAAATAGCGTAAATTACACTGGACTCTCATAAAATAGACGAATACAATAGACAAAATATGCCTGTGTATGAATTGCCGAGAAAAATATGGTAAGGTTATCGCTAGAAAGTTTTTGACCATAACTCTTGTGAATTAGACTTGATGTAAAGAAGCAAAATCAATGCATATTAAATCCAAAATTAGATTGCACCTAAACTACAAAAGCATTCATTCTCTACGCTTTGATAAAGCTCATTAATATATTTTCATTTACTTTTATTAAGATTTTATTCATTCATTGTAAATTAATTCAGGAATTGCTCCCTGAACTTGAGCATTCATATGGCGGAGAATCAACACCAGAATGTATGGTACTGCATTTTTACTGAATAATCAATGCATCATGAGGTTAAATTTAAATCTGATACATTATAGAATGATCACCTGAAGCCAGTAATCTGAAACAGACTTCAGAACCAAATAGAGTTTAAACATTTATATCGTGGAACATCACAAGATCCTAGTAAGAAATTTGAATACATGATCAACGAGACTAAATTCATAATAATTTTCATAATTCGAAACTCTAGATAACCTTCAAATACTCTTCCCGCCTCTCTCTCTGAATGTGTATACATATATATATATATATATA
>NC_068982.1:20278761-20282668 GCF_001194135.2 Octopus bimaculoides
ATATATATGTGTGTATGTGTGTGTGTGTGTGTGTGTGTGTATGTATGTATGTATGTATGTATGCATGTAGGTATGTATGTATGTGTGTTTGTGAGTATTTGTGTGTACATGTTCACACACACACACACACACACACACACACACACACACACTTATATATACAGTTTTGTATACATGTATATGTATATGTATGAGTACAGACTCACACACTTATATTGTAAGGCAAAAGACAAAAATGTAAGTAAATATCATGATGCAGTAGTTATACGTTTACTTACGAAAGAGAACACAAAAGTAAATTAATGTGTTGTAATACTGATCACGCCAACCAAAATGTTGAAATTGTTAACATCTGTTGACGATCAAGTAGTAACACGCAAAAGCACTTTACTTAATTATTTTAGCCCGTTCTTCATACAAAAATGTTGTGATTAACACTTGCTTTCTTCAAAGAAAATTATAAAACTTTGTATGCAGGATTAGAATTATTTTCAAACAAGAATTTTAAATTTGTCTTACTAGGTAACATATAGGATGAAATTGTTAAGAAGTATAATGCATTAATTCACAGTGGATTTAATTCGCGAAAATTTTATTAACATCTTACAATTCTCAATTATAGCGTCTGCTTCAAATACAGACTGAAAATGTATATCAAATTTACACTGCCAACATGAAAATATGAAACAATATGCGTAGAATAAAAGCAAGATTTTTTGTAAATAAAAAGGATTTTGTGGAAAGAATTAGTTGAGTGCAAATACTCATACAAAAGGAAATTAATTCGTTTCACGAACCATTATATACCACTTCACATCAATACGACAACCACTGCTGCACATGAAACTGGTGTATCAGGAACTAATACTATATATAATTTAGGTACATAGTAATGGTAATAATAATAATAATAATAATAATAATAATAATAATAATAATAATAATAATAATAATAATAATAATAATAATAATAATGATGACGATGATGATAATAATAAAAATAATAATAATAATAATAATAATAATAATAATAATAATAATAATAATAATAATAATAATAATAATAATCATAGCCATGTGTTGAGAAGAATTCTTTAGGGTTTGAAGAATTCACCTTTGGAACCATGCGTGTTTTGCTCAACATCCGTAAACAAACCTTATTGGAGACTTTTTGAGCGGGATAGTCTAATCGACCTGAACAAAATTCTAACTGGGCCCCATCTACGAGGTCTTGTGATGTTTATTTTATATTTTATATACATATATATATATATATATATATATATGTATATATATATAATTCTAACGTCTCTTTGCCGAGCCACTAAGTTATGAGAACGTAAACACACCCGCACCAGTGGTGAGGGACAAACACAGACACAAATCACACCCACCCACACATAGATGCACACTCATACACATACTCACACACACACGTTCACACACACACGCACCTACCCGCACACACACACATATATAAATATACGATGAGCTTCTTTGAGTTTCTGTCTACTAAATCCACTCACAACGCTTTGGTGCACCAGAAGCTATAGTAGAAGACACTTGCCGAAGGTTTCACGCAGTGGGACTGGATCCCGGAATCGTTTGTTTGGGAAGCCAGCTTCTTACCACACACCCTATAAGCTAAACAAGTTTTGAACTTCGAATGCAAATATATTTCAAGAGAGACACATTGAAAAAGAGCAAATGAATGTTATGTTTTCGAACGCACTATCGTTTCTTTAACGAATGTTGTTTTATCGAAATGGAGATAACAACCAACGCAAAATGTTCTGTTGCTAATAGTTCCTCCAAGGCATACATAAATATAGGCTGCTTTACATTACTTGGTGTAGAGCATTTTTAACAGGTCATTCTCGATCATTCTTGATTAATCAAAATCGAAGTATTTTAGAGAACTGGCTCGGAAGACTGACTAGCAAGTGCGGCATCATAGCTTTGAGCAATATAGACCATATTTAACTTAGATCTTGCTAACAATAATGCTAAGAATCTACCACCATCAATACCATTACATACATCTAAAAATAATTGATATCGATGCATGAAATAACCGTTAATATCTGATTATTAGCAATATCGTTATTGAATGTTTTTTTTTGTGGCTTTAACTTACGCTGAAAATTTATCTGTAAGGATTTAATGTGAAAATATGATGTGCGAAATATGTGATTTCTTTCCTTTCGCTGTACATTATATGAGATGTAAATTTGCTTCACGTAATATGTATAGTAGTGTTGAAGCTTGGAAAATTGTTTCTTTTATATGTGTCCTGTGTATGGTGCAACAAATTTTGGTAATATTCCCTGAAAATCTTTTCCATAAACGAATATTTTTAATGGTTGCAAGTTTTAATTTGGGAAATACCGAATTGCTGTGTTTCCCTTTGCAACAAAGTCCTGATACTAATTTTAGTTTTAAGAAACCAATCTCGTTCGAACCCAATATTTAACTTGTAACTTTCAAATCGTAGGTGCTAAAATTCTATTAATAAGCTCAACAAACATTTAAAGAATTAGGAGAAATATACTAAAATATAGAAGCTAATAAAAATGTACACACTCACACATACACACAGACATATTAAACATGTTGCCAAAGTAAGTGGTGTTACATTTTATCATTATGCTTTAAGTTGCCACATGCTGTCCAGAATTATTGATAATCAAAAAAAAAAAATCATTTACAGTATTATTGAAAAGAAGCTTTACCAATTGTACTGATTTTTCACAAGCGCAATCGTGGCTGTGTGGTAAGAAGCATGCTTCTCAATCACATAGTTCCGAGTTCAGTTCAGCCGGGTGGCACCTTGGGTATGTGTTTTCTACTATAGTCTCGGATCGAATATAGCCTTGTGAGTGGATTTCGTAGACCGAAGCTGAAAGAATCCTGTCATATATATATATACATATACATACATACATATATATATATATATATATATATATATATTTATATGCAAAATTTATATTAATCAAAGGACATATTAAGTATGTAGACCTGCCGAAAAAATCTCTTAGTGACACTGATAATGAATACAGAAATCAAGCTTCTGCGAGCATACGGAATAAGCAAATCATTCAACATACCAATGTAGCATCCGAATACTAAAAGATATATAACTGCATGCTGTATTGGTTCTACGAACGATTTCTTAAGCCGTATGCTCGCAGAAGGATGATTTCTGTAGCTATTATCAGTGTCATTTTTTCTGCGGTGTAAATAAGAGTTTTGTTTGTTATTTCCACCAGTATGTCCTTCGATTAATATGAATTTTAACCCTTCATCAATTAATGCTTTTTTTTAGGCCTAATGGGGGCATCTCGAACACAGGAGTATAACAGTGAACACCACGGAGAATCGAAATCATTACCTTTAAAATTCCTGTTGAATGCTGTGTACCATCAAGCAAGACGTTCTCTGCCACCAGGTACCGTCTTTTAAAACGCTAAATAATAACTTTTCGAATACGAGAACAATTGTTAAACAAATATTGAAGTACCGTTCCGGTTGGTATTTTACAGGAAATTAGGAAATCTCGAACGCAGGAGAATAACCTTGAAAATAGCTTTTAGATTTTCCTCATTATCTATCACCGCTCTTGGGGCTTTAATGTTTGTTTATAAAAACTGTTATTACATTCCAAAAGCTATTATTAAGTTATATGAAAGACAATATCTTTTTCAGAGTTTGTTTAGCTTAATGGTACGGAATGTTCTGCCAGAATTAGGAGCATACAGAGTTCGATTCTTTATAGCGACTTACTGGCTACAATTTCCCCGTATGTAGAAGGTGCCTTTTACAGAAACTCTTAAAATCTGTTTTCACAAATATCTTCCTACGTTCGAGATTTCTCCAGTTCCTGATACATACATATACATATATA
>NC_068982.1:20282678-20290473 GCF_001194135.2 Octopus bimaculoides
TTTCTCACACTTTTATCCACTTCTCGACAGTTTCCCCAAATTGTGTTTCATTCTATTGCCCAGTCACTGGTCTATAATGTTACTGATAGTGTGGATACACGTTACTTTGAAAACTACTTAGCAGGAAATAAATATGAAGGGAATTATGTTTGATGTTTGTGTCATCAAACGATTCATGTTACAAGCATTCTGTGATAATGCGAATATTCGAATGTAAACTACACGTCGAAAGTTCATCCAATATAATATTGTCTGTCATATACTATAATATTAACATACATCACCCAACGTGCATATAAATAAATGAAAAAAATTCAGATGATCAAAGAAATGTGTTTATTAGCTATGTCATCTTTCGTGTTAGGTTTTGCAGTGATTATTTGAAATTGTATTAAAAAATATATTCATTGAAATGTATTTCTATTAAAAATTATGTAATATCTATCCGAATAAATTAAAATAAGCTGTGTGATTGTCGTATCCACGGAAATAACAATGTATTGGTGTTTTTTTTTTCAAAAATTAGTTTAATATGTCTATTTAATGAGCATTAAATATTGTGAAATGAATTGAATAGTTCACCATTTCTCCTGTCTCTAATGCATAGCATATATGATTGTTAACTGTATTGGGAAATTATATGTATCCAGTGCTCTTCTGTGAATAGTTATAAGTTGAATACTTTGAAGTATATTGTAATGTGTAGTTTAGTATACCAAGAAAATAAATAAAGTATCTATGCTAATCGAAATGGAATAGTGTGATAATAACGTAATATTTAAGACAGGAAACTGATCGCTACGGGCCTGCCGATTATGTGAAGCAGAAGAAAAAAGTCGTAAAACGTTGGCTGTTTATTCGGCAAATTATACTAAGAAAATATGTAATTTCTTCAGATTGAACATATACTACCAAGTTAGCTTATATAATATATATAAGCATATAGATGTGTGTGTGTGTGTGTGTGAGTGTGCGTGCGTGTGTACGTGCGTGCGTGTGTGTGTGTGTGTATGCGTTTGTGTGTGCTTATGTGCACACACACATACATACATGCCTATATGCGCCTGCTGAATTTAACGTTATTTTATGTCTCGTTTTGTCAGAAGCAGCTTGACATATTGATGAACAGTCAACTACGTTGGAGAGCATAATGATTAAAGTAAAGTTAGATTAAACTAAAGTTGCAGTTGAGACAAAATTAGGTGGAATTCATCCGATTACTGGGAAAAACAAAAGTATCTGTGTCATGATGATTCACGTCGAGTGTCAAAATGCCAACCTCATGAGTGATCCTCAATGTTTTGTGAACACAGCAAAGGATTAAAGACAGGATATGAAGTTCTGCAATGGAGTCCATGATGTTGTAACCAGCGAGGAGGTATGCAGGAGTTATTCTGACTGCATCCACAAGCTGGAATTTATCCAAGAACTGATGAACAGAGCAGGGCCTTAAACTCAATCCAGATGGCTATGGAAATCAGATGAACATTGTGGTTAAACTTTGATTGAAGAGGGTTGCTCCTGTCGGGATTTGACCACATGTGTGGAAGGCCACGTGTGTGACAGCAGAATTCGTCTCTTTGCCATACTTCCAGAAAATGTCAGAAGTGGTTGTCGGCGAATTTATCCGACTTTACCAGCTCCTATTTCTGGCCTCCAAAATTCGACAATTGCAATACCATGGATTACTATGTGTGACGCACAGTTGAAAAACACACCAATCATATCGCCCGGAACACAGAGGCCTTGCTAGTGGCCAAGATTAACGAGGCATTCGAAGATCTACTAACGTACTCGGCGAGGAGCGCATGCACTAGGTTCCGGAGAAGTCTCGAGAACATGGTGGAAGGTGAGGGCAGCTACTTTGAGTAATCTGTTATCTCCTACCCATTATCCACTGAAAATGTTTCGAATATCTAAATACTTTTACTTTTGTGTGGAATATTGTATTTTCTTTTCCTTTTTATAGAAACTCTCAAATTTAGGCCACGAGGATGACTCGATCGTAGTTTCTGTTTACTAGACGTTATCCGTTGTTCCGTAGAATATTATACTTATTAAAGCATTTTGCAGAGATTATCTTTTGAGTGGTCTTAGTAGAAAGTTGAAGCATCTGTTTACGCAGGGAATGATACAAATGTAAAGAAAGAAGTTGTGTGTTTGTAGGATGCTGGTTGAGAGAAAGAGCTGGTTTGATATTAAAAAATTGGTTAATTTTCAAGGTATAGGCAACCTTGTAAGTAAACAAATGTTTCGTATTCACATCACAATTTGTGCATTCGAAGTCTTCTTTCTTGCAACTAATGAAGAGTCTTTGTGTATAACTATGGTTTTGGATCATCTTCGAAATTGCAAAACAAAGCTTGTAGAAAATAAGTAGTAGGAAATAAGTCAGAGATCATTAAGACATTAGATATTGGATACTGGGGTGGTTTGAACAAAAATGAAAGGTAAAAAATAGAGATATAACATTAGCTGAACAACAACGGGATAATAGAATACGATGAATCTGAAAATGTGTTTGGTTATATATTCAGAGAGAAATATGGAAAACGCAAGTGAAGTACATAACATAGAAGAGTAACAGAGTAGTTGATAGCACTGAGATTGCGGGGTAGTGAGACATATGTGAAGCAAAGGAAATTTAAGATTCCGAAGGAAAAGGAATAAAAAAAATAACGAGACATGAACAAAAAGTTTTCATGAGAACAAATCTTATTTATACACTATGCTTGCTTCTGCAATATATTTCTCTGTGCATATACATAGATATACACTTATACAGCCACACAAACACCACACAAACACACACACACACACACATGCACGCATAGCCACACATACACACACAGACACACACACACATATATATATATATATAAACTTATTTTCTTACAATTATACACAAGTACACATTCATATATATATATGTGTGTGTGTGAATGTGTGCGTGTGCGTGCGCGAGTGCATGTATGCTTGTGTGTGTGTTCATATATATATATATATATATATATATATATATATATATAGTACTGTTAATATATGTAAATGTTATACAAAGTGATGTATATCATTGAAAACATTTGGTGCATAAAACATTAAACGGCATTTCCATTTATCTGCCAGTTATTTTACTTGAAGCCTTTGAATGTGGGAGAAACACATCCATGGCTTCAATATTTATATCATACAGATCCACATAAATTTCCTTCGTCGGTTAGCACAGTGAGAGTTGTTAAAACGCTTCAGATGTCAATTTATATTGACAATACATTATATTATTAAGTATTTAGCCTTCAGGGGAAAGTAGAAACTTTCAGAATTAAGATGTACACATTTGAATGCCTCAGAACTCTGATTGCTACAGCTTACACACAAATAGATTAAAGTTCACACTCATATGACAATCATTATATAACTTCTGTGACTTCTCAACTCTGAATGCAATTATCACATTGATATATAATGATTAAAGGAAATCAGATATCATCTGCTAACATTCAGTAATGGAGTCCTTCTATATGCATGGATGCATATAATACAATTTGAAGATTAAGTATTTTTCAAACAATCGATCAGTTTGCAAATCACAAAGTTGCTTCTAATAGTTATATCAAAGTATAGGAGAAATCGTGCAAAAACCGAGGTAAGAGGTCGTTCTTAATGCATTATTATAACTAATTTTCGGTATAATGGTGTGCAAATTATAAAATCAAATCAGTGTCTAAATTACTTAATCTATATGTTTCAAACTTGTTTAGTCGTGTACATATATTTATCTCGATGGAGACTTTTGAATGAGCCATAAGGTTTTTCATGTCAACTATGTCTGACCTCCTCCAATGTAAAACGTTATTTAATTAAACGAAAATGTTATTGTCTCTGTGATATTGTGAAATAAAGCATTTTATACTGAATAATATCTTTGTTTCTGCTTATTCTCCTAGGCTATATGTTTCTACATCATACATTTATTGCTATCTCTAAATCAATGATCTTACTAGCAGTGACTAATACAATATGTTAAAATAATTTAGAGTCACGTAGTAATAAAAAGGAGAGATACATTGCTTCTACGGTTATTGCTTTTGTTGTATTCAAATTCTTTTAATAACGCAACCGCATGATATCAACAGGATAGAATGACGTGCACACAACTAGTTTCACATTTAATTAAGTCTCTTGTGAGTAATTTACCAACATAAATGTTGATCAAATGCAAATGACTATGACACCGAATGACAACAGACGTACAATAGTTACTTTATCACTTTGAAATAAATGATGTTCATTTCTCCCGACGTGTTTTCCATATAGTTATGACGTAGTACAATAAATGGTTATGCTTGCAGATAAAGGTGCAGTGATGAAACAGCATGTATCTTGTCATATAAAAATATTCTTAGTGTATCAACAGCACGTTGACTATGAAATAGATATTGTTAGAAAGTTTATTTCAAATACATAATCGTCACCATTTTCTTTGTACTAAGGGAAAAGCACAAAGAAAACATTAGGGCGAATCCCTTCTATGTCTACGGACAAATAAATCTTTTAAACAAAATCTGTAATCATATCAATGATTGCTTTAAGAAATGCATTAAAATTGATAGAATGATGTAGAGAAATACTTGGCATCTCACATTTTATCAGCGTCACACAATATAATGTAGATGTACGACAGCATGTTAAACAGGCTTCAATGCTTTCTCGAGGAGAATTTCGTTGAATAGTTAAGAGCGAAAGTGTATGCGTTGGACACTAAGAATGAAAGTTATTACTGGATCCCTCATAACAGTGTCGAAACATTTCAGGTACCGAATTTATTGTGGAATAAGAAGGCTTCTTCAATGTTACAAGTAAAATTGGAAAATCATGAACAAGTGCATACATAGATATATTTCATTTGCGCTCCATGTATGGAATGATTAAATGCTTTAGTAATAAAAATGTGAAAAATATGAAAATATGAAAATTTTGCAGGCACATAGTGTGGATTTAATGAACATTTTATTTATGGGTATCCAATTATGAAAGATGTTTTCACAATTGATAACTGTGGATATTGCTATGTAACGAGAAAGATTAATTAAATAAATAGGGAAAGTAATTTTTATTTTGTGAGTATTCGTTCAACGCAGCACTGAGAACTGAACTATAATAACCTTTAATATAGATAAAATTCTTCATATCAGGACATTCATGTAGCTGTTAATAAATATTAGTTTACATTATCGTGTATAAATAAATAAGATATAAGGCAAAATAATTTAAAATGCATTGTAACCGTTTTATGTTACTCATTCCTCTTTTGCTATTCTATTAATGACATAGTACAGATTTGAAATTAGAAACATTGCGATTAAATGTATTTAATGAGTTTTTGACAATAAAACTTTTTAACTCTTTCCGTAAATCATTTTAAGGTAATTAATGTAAAAGCCACAAGACTAGTTTACATATTGAAAATTCAAATTATATTTATAATATATGTTCGTTGGTGATTCTGAAGGTCTTATTAAATTCAATATTTCATTATTGTATCTCAGTAAGTGAGCTTTCGAGAAGAGAATCCGATGTAGATATCGAAGAATCTCTTTAAATAAATCACTTCCGTTTTCGGATACTTATTTCTTCAACACTGCAGTGGTAAATGCGTCTCTAATTCTGATCTCCACACTATATTAAATGTATCTCAAAAGACAAAATATATTAAATGTGAACCTGTATGTCCGATCCAATATATTGAAATCGTTGTATTGACGTCATTATTCTCTAAATCATTATCTTAACAGGCATAATATTGAAACATATCTTTATAGTTGTTCAAGGTCTCATTTGCAAATGTAAATCATGCCCATTATTGATTTATATATTCTACTCAAACTATGATGGATTAATAATAATGTTTTTGGCATTCCAAGCATTACAACATTACTGGCAAATCGAAATTAGTTTTTCCAGCAAAGTAAGGAAGGCGTAATTTTTTGTATATTTATGCTCTCACCCAGCGATACAAGCACATATGAACACATATAAATATAAGCTTATTTTTTGTGCATTTCTATCTATCTATCTATCTATCTATCTATCTATCTATCTATCTATCTATCTGTCTGTCTGTCTGTCTGTCTGTCTGTCTGTTTGCCTGCTTCTCTGTGTTTCTGTCTGTCTGTTTGTCAATCTATCTATAATTTACATATGCAAATATATACATCGAGAAAATGAATATGAGAGGAAAGATTTATCATATATGTATTGAACTGTGGACACACTTTTATGTGTTTGAATTATATATAAGCATCGGGACAGAGGCAGGAAAGAGAGTTAGAGAAAACCTTATTTTCTAATTATAATTCACACAATATTCTATTCACAAAAAAAGACCTTACTCGGCAACATGATATATTCCTTGCAATGTTAACATTCTTAGTGCTAACATTTACAGTTGTCGTGGAAAAAAAAAATATTCATCAGATTCTGGATGTAAGAGTTTTGCAGAAAATTAGAAGATGCGTTTGGGTACTTGCATTAGATTTCTTCAATTCTAGGGAGATCTATCTTTCCTCTAGGCAATGAAAACCTAGTTATTCCGTAGAGCAACCCTCTACAAGTGCCAACTATATATCCACGAAATCACAATCAATTTATTCTGCCAATGTATAACAGATGTTTATTTTACTTTCTTCAGCTTTGTATTTATTACAAATGTATAATATAAGAAGTATTCGCAATAAACCTATAAATATTTTAGTGGTGCATCATTGAAAGCCTGTGAATTGTCGATACTGACAAAACCCGGAGGGCAGAATGCGCGTTTTAACAATGTCACTACCGCAGCTGCACAACCTTCATCTGCTAATGGTATATTTTTCTGTATTTTTTGTTTTCTTCTTTCACACCGTACGTCAGTGAAAGATATCTCAGGGCGAATACTGCAAATAATTAGGCTTTAATATAATACACAGTTTACAATTTTACTATTTCAAACTAATACTACTTCTGTTAGCTCCTCGTAGAAGGCCACATCTTATTTGTGTATAAAAGAGCAGCTAGGAGGGTGCTACTGAAGTCTGGCACGCGTGGGATTGACTAGTTTTGTTTTGAGAAAATCCTTTATTAAGTTAAATATCTTCCCTCCTGTCATTGTACTCTTTGATATTTCAGCATCCATATCTCGGCGCATATTCACTGTTTGCCCTAACTTGGCATAATCTTTTACCTCGTCGATTTCATCATTTTCCACCTCTATTCGGCCTTATACTACGTCTTCTGACCGCATTTACTTTGTTTTCATGCGGTTCGTTCTAAGACGTATTGCTTGGCTCTGAGTGTCCAGCACTGTCAGCAGCTGGTCTGAGGTTTCAGTGACGAGCACAATATCAACTCTGTATTGGAGGTGTGTTAGTTCTCACCATTGATGTTCACAGCACTTGTTCAATGTTCTTGATGAACATGTCCAGGCATGTAATAAAAAATGCTTTGGAGACATAGTGTCCCCTTGACTGAGCATCTTAGAACAGATTGATGTATTGCACCTCGATACTTTGCATTTCCAGAGATTGCAACACACACTACGTTAATCTTGAGGCTATCGTATGTATTTTCATATTCAACAAATGCAACACACTGAGAAAGCTGCTTGCAAATCTTATAGCCATCAGACTATCAAAGCATCTCGAAGACAAAACAACCGAGAAACTAAGTAGGCTTCCATAAGAAATATAGCACGATCATCAACATATTCATTTTAACACAATTCATAAAACGAGTGAAGGAATGTGCGTATATATAT
>NC_068982.1:20291976-20294600 GCF_001194135.2 Octopus bimaculoides
ATATATATTCATACACACATACGCCTGCACGTACACATACATACACACACATACATATATAACATTATTAGAATTAATAATAATATGTGCAACAATTTATGTAACCACAAAATTATCAGTATAATCCAAATTTGTGAAATTCTCATTGAACATCTGAAAAAAATAGCTGTTAAAGAATGCTAACAAAATTGAACGTGCGACATTTATTTATTAAACCAAGAGTGACGTCATTGAATAACGAATTTTATTTATAAAAGTAAAATATAAAAATAACATAGTAATTCCACATTTTTTGACAAAAACCTAACGTAGAAAACGTAGATGACGTCACTGGATATGTAAAGTGATGCCATCAAGTTAAATAGATGAATGTATACTCGTTTTCTACTGTAGATTTATTTTTTATGTAGATTTCAAATTGTCAAAATATATGAAATTAGTATGGTAGTTTTATATTTTATTTTTATAAATTAAATTAGTTATTCTATGACGTCGCTATTGGTTGAACGAATAGACGTCTAAAGTTAAATTTCGTTTGGTGTTTCTTTTTGTTAGCGTTTTCTTACAGTTATAACTATTTCAGATATTCAGGCTGTGTTTACCTGTCGTACATAAGAATTTACATGGGATTTGTATCTTACTTACATTTTACTGGTATCTACTTGTTGGAAATTTAACCTTACTCAGTGCTTACCTGATATTTTCCACATTTTAATCGCATTTTTTCCACATACATACATACATACATACATACAGAGATACATACACACACACACGCACACACACACAAACACACACGCACAAAAAAAACACACACACACATACAAACACACACACACACACACACACACACATATACTTGTATATACATAGATATAAGTATTTATCTATAGTGTAGTATTCTTTGATTTTATTCGTCAAGGGAGGGTTTTAATTTCATCTATCATGTAGTATACGAAACATTTAACGAAATAGATAAAGGCAGATAATTACACGATAATTACAACATACATGTGTTATTCAGTGCTATTCTACGTTGCTTTTTGTTATATGAAATAGTACAAGCTAACGCTCAATGCAAGAATCAATCTTCAGGTATTCCATCTTTTACTTTCAGTGTGTATGCTAGATAACATCTACCTATTGAAAACAGCTGCCTGCTTCGTATTTAAATAGTTATTTAAAAACGCATTTAATTTATTGTTGAAAATCAGATATTGTAACAACATATTTAAATTTGTAAAATTCTGAAAATTTTGAATGTACCTACCATATGCTTCAAACACAAATATAACGTATACGTTATTTTGCATCGCGAATACCAATTATGAATATATTACTTTGCCTGAAGAACGAAGCACTATTTTTTGAAACTACACATTACCTTTCAAACTCTTTTCAACGTTTCGAAAGATTAATGAGCATGTATTCATTTTGTTCATAAATAGTTCTAATTTAATAAGAATGTTTTCAAATTTCAAAAGAATATGATTTATAATTTTAATTAGAAAGCCAATGTTTAGCAACAAGTTTGTTGCGAGAACAACATGTTAACAAATTTTAAACTAAAATGTGATTTATATTAAAATATGCATTGAACTTCATGAATTGTCAATGTTATCGAAAAGTGAAAACATAAACAACAGCAGCAATACAATAATAATGATGATGATGATGATGATGATGATAATAATAATAATAATAATAATAATAATAATAATAATATTTTTGAGTAAACGAAAAGGAAATATGGAAGAAAAATATATCTAGAAGGACTTCATCTACGCTTTGAACGAATCGCTAAGAGGCTAGTGTAATCATTAAATATATAGTTAAAATAGAATACGGAGAAAACGAGAAAGAGAAGTATTATAAATAAAACAAGATGCCTATGAAAATTGTCGATTAGATTTGCAGAGAATTAAAAACACTAGATTACATTTAACACTTAATTGTTGTTTTAGATGTCAAATCTCTATTTTAAAACAAAAATCATTGTACCGCAGTTCTTTTTAAACAATTTATTTTCATGTATTTGTTCTAGTAGATTTGGCAATTTTGCATATTAAATTTCAACAACAACAACAACAACAACAACAATTACTACTACTACTACTACTACTACTACTACTACTACTACTACTACTACTACTACTACTACTACTGTTGCTGCTGCTGCTGATGATGATGTTGATGCTGCTAACTGTAATTCAGTTCCAGTTAATCGACCTTTCACAACACTCGGTATTTCCTACGGGAACATGCAATAGACCAACGACCTGTGTATTGAACTCTATCTTTGTATCCTACACGCCATTTGCTTCTAACGTTAGGAGAGACACTTATCTCGAACCGAAATGTAGAACGACATCGTAGTCAATGAAAAACCGGACTTGATGCAGTTTTTCGCTTCTGCCTTCCAGTCCTGACTAATGATTCGTCGTGTTTTAGAGAATGCATTTGACCTATAATAAATACAACGTTAGTGTTTCACATAGACGAATGATCGAGGGCCATGTTTTCTCATTGCAAATCGCTCGCGATACTTATCTTATCGTTTCTTTTACGAAGTTTCTGCATCTCTCTCTCTCTTTCTCTCTCTCTCTCTCTCTCTCTCTCTCTCT
>NC_068982.1:20294610-20296224 GCF_001194135.2 Octopus bimaculoides
CTCTCTCTCTCTCTCTCTCTCTCTCTCTCTCTCTCTCTCTCTCATGCCTTTTACTCCTTTTACTCGAACGCATTTTTAGATAAAAATTAATGATTATACACAAATCACCCATTTTTCATTGTTGTAGTTTTACACACGTTTGTTAGTTGTCATACAACTAAAAGTGGTTGTTGCTGACAAAGTAGTGGAATTTCTTTTGCTGGTGATAATGACAGGCAAGCAAAGCAAGGTCTGGTTGCCGCCATACGTCTCCACATTACAGTTATAGCTTCTGTATTTGTTGAGAGCATAAGTTGTGACTGAAGCAGCGGTGAATGATTGTAAGGCGGTTGTGTTGGAAATAGTTGTCTTGCCCTTTCTCACCTGTTTGTTTCACTGTCTTTATTATCCCTTTCTCTTAAAAATTGTTGTTGTTGGGGTGACAAATAGACAAACGAATGAAAGGATTAACAGACTTTTAGGTTTTCACCTTTTATCGACTATCTATAATAAGATATAAGTTCTTCTGCGATGAGCGGATCAACTTCATATTAGGTGTACAAGATTACGCGTTTTCATCTCATCTTTCCATTGAACCTTTTGCATGTTTTCAAAGAAGGCTGCTTTCACTTTGAGATACCCTTTTGTCCCCATCGTTACAGAGGATTTGCGTACTGGAATTATGAGGTATGCCCTCTGGCCGTTTAGTGTTTACTGTTGGTATTGTTATGGACGGGAGCGGTGGTTTTGGTGTATTACGCATTGGTATTGCTAGTGAGTGCGCTGACACACAAAATCTGATTGATATCGACTGAGGATTGATAATGACCATGATTTCTGCTTGCTGTTGTTGTCTTTCTGGTGTCAGGGTTCCTCTGCAGAAAGCCCTTCACTATATGCTACTGAAGGAGCATGGCTTAGTGATTAGGGGAAATCGCCACTTGATTATAAGGTCATGAATTCGATTCCCGGTAACGCATTGTGTGCTTGAGGAAAACACTTTGTTTCACGTTGCTCCAGCCTACTCTGTTGGCAAAAATGACTGTACTTGGATTTCAAAGGGCCGCCCGCCTTATATCATTCTGTGTCACGCTGAATCTTCCTAAGAACTACGTTAAGGGTACTCGTGTCTGTGGAGTGCTATCCACTTGCATGTTAAATTCACGAGAATGTTGTTCCATTGATCCGATCAACTGGAACCCTCACCATTGAAATCGATAGAGTGCCACATATTTGCTATTGCAGGTATAGTAGCTTGTCCGTATGCCTTGGCTGCGGAATGTTAAAATCCTATAGGCATGCAGTAGCGTCTCATCAATACATCTACGATGAACTAAGAATTACGACTGAAAAACAGTCTGTAAAATGTAAAGCTGAAAATGTATATGAAATATCTATACCAGTTGGAGGATTATTAGATATTTTAATACTTCCGACGACGCAGAGGCCGATTTTCCAAACTATTATTGATTTATCAGTATTTAAAATGAGGAATGTAATTTGAGAAATACGTTTCCATAGCTATCAAATATTTTGATTTAATTGATTGTTATCAACAAAAACTTAGAAATCTCCGTATATTTAATCATGTATTATATGCAATGCGGTTGCGCATAAAGGCATATATGTATATAT
>NC_068982.1:20298814-20300137 GCF_001194135.2 Octopus bimaculoides
ATATATATATATATATATACATATGTAACATTTAAGATTGGTTAGGTACACAATATTATGAGATGTCGGAGCCAGCAGTTGTAACGATAAAAAATTGTTGTTATAACGGCATGTTGTACGGTGTGAAAGATGAACAATGCATGAAGTTTTAAGGAAATATTTATTTACCGTTACGTTACAATACCTTGCCTCGACGGACAGATTATGATAAAAATCGTAAAGCATGCGAAATAAAGTTTGTGTTTGTTTTCTCTTCAGTGTTTAGTAGTAATTACAGAGAGAGATAGAATGATGTTGTAAGAGAACATAATTAGAGCTTGTGAGAGTTGTAGAGTTGTGGGACGTTGTCTCACAGTTGCTGACAGTAAACTTCGTTTCTTACTTAGACCATGGTTCTAGCTGGTCAGCCAGACGTCGTTCTCACTGAGTTGTCACCGAAGTGACAAACTGTCTTTTTCTTACGAATTCTTGTTTTTATTACTCTCCAGAAGGATAGACATATCATTGAGAACAATGGGCTTCGTTGGTGGTACTGTGATATCCCTATTCTAGCTTTTGGTGAAGTAGAAGAGGTTATAAGTGTCAAGTGGTGAAGACATTATTTCGGCCTAGCTAAAGGCAATCTGGCAAATGTAAAACTTCTGTCAGAGAAAAAACATTGTTCTACCGTGGGGAAAAGTTCTGTTGAATTTGAACCACCATAACCAAAATTAAATTTGGTTATGGTAGATCAAATCCACTTCATGCTTGCAAAATTCACTATGTATGTGTATATATATTTGTAGTGTAATGCATGGATTCATAGAATTGTGTGACTATTACAGAAATCTCGATTAATGAACTTGGCTAACAAAACATAATAATATGATATAGAAGAGTATAATGCAGATTTACTTTATTTTAATACGTATTCGTTTTTACTATGGATTTACAAGTTATAACTGGTTTATGTTGTGAATTTGAATCTTAGATAAATTGTATTAAAGTGTTATTGAATATTTATAGATCATTTCATTTCTTCCCCCAAATAAAGCAGTCATCGAATAAGTTTTTCTACTTCTTCGTATAGTTTATCTTCTAAATTTCCCATTACGAGGATTGTATATGACCGTAAAAATTTTGTCCACACGCTTTGACGACATGATTTATCACGAAATTTATAGTTCTTCTATAAATTCTATAAATGAAATCTGGCTTGAAACATCCGTTTCTCTTCTCTCTTTTTTTTTCTAACCACTCTTTGATTGCTCCGACACAAAACGTACAAGGCATATTAGCATTATATATATATATATATATATATATATATATATATAAAGAGAG
>NC_068982.1:20300147-20301761 GCF_001194135.2 Octopus bimaculoides
AGAGAGAGAGAGAGAGAGAGAGAGAGAGAGAGAGAGAGCCAACATCAATACCAACTGACTCTCTTTAATCGAACCCTCATTCAGACTCCAATGGCAGAGGATTAGCCATGCGCTTGAAACTCAGAGTACTAAGTGTTCTGAAGCAAGCTGTTTTGTTCCCTCTCTCACTCTGTTTCTCACTCACCGACGAAATCGGTTAGTTATGTTGCGTGCCGTTTAAGTATCTTCCGAAAGCTCGCGCTGTGATATCTACTTTGGAAACTATCTGCTGATGCATTGGTAGATACGTAGGGACCTCCTCTGCTATTTATGGTGCACTGCTACACGACATTTAGGGTCTTGCATTGGTAAACCAGAGGACATTCCGAACGATCCCTGCATGAGCATAGGTTGTCAGTTTTTTTGTTTGCACATGTACAGCTGAGGCCTGTCTGGTTAGCTCTATTTACATTCGTTCTCGTGGCTACCCAGTTGTAATTTTTATTATATTTGGGTGTGTTTGGATTGTTGTTTGAGATGTAGCTAGCATATGTTGGTTGGTTAGTAAAGTTGTTGCAGTTGCTTTTTTTCTGTTGGGTAGTGTTACAGCTGAGTCCTTGTTACTGTGATGTTTTATGTGGTTGGTGTTTTCACTGTCTGTAAGGTTGTATTATGTGCCTCCGTCAATTTTTGAGGGCCTATTTTCGATGCTGCCTGTATTCTGCTTTAGTTTTCGATCGCTAATTCTATGAATTTGGTGCTCCATAATCGATGAGTTCGGTTGAGCAGCTGGCTGTACGTGTAATTTTTAGGGGAGCTACGAGCGAGTGCAACGAAGAACTGTTTCTTGATCCTGGACGATATGTTCGAGCTCCAGATCGCATTCTACCAGAGCATCTGTGGAGTTTCTGAAATAGATCCACCGGAAATAAACTACGACTGCGGATGACACCAGGTAACCCAACCGGTACCAGTGCTTCTCTCAACACATTAACACACTAATCAACACGTACCCATTAGTTCAAAATATTAAATACACACACACACACACACACACATATATATATCTATAAATATACATATATAAGTATATATACATATGCATACATATATATATACACATCCATATATATATATATATATACATATTCATATGTACGTATACATACATATTCATACGTACGTATACATATACATACATACATACATACATACATACACACACAGATAAATAGTATCCCACTGAGGTACTGTATGATCCATCTCCCATGTTTCAAAGCGAACGACCGAATGTTTGAGAAAGAAATTTCAATTTGATGTGGACTATCTGATTATTTAAAATTGCTTTAATGCAATTATATAATGGGCATTGTCACGAAACCACTTTCGATTTACTTCCATGCAAATTTCTTAGCATGTTTCTATTTGTTAAGTCTTCTAGTGAACGGGAGGGAATCACATGACAGGTTCACTTAAACAGTCGGAGATGCATTAAATGACATATCAAACATTTACGCATACATGCCCCTAATGATATACAGATAATTTTAACCTGTATAACAGTTTTGTATAAATGTATTATTCTGATTTATAGATATATATATGTATATATATAGAAGAATTTCAAGATATATA
>NC_068982.1:20301939-20303007 GCF_001194135.2 Octopus bimaculoides
TGTGTGTGTGTGTGTGTGTGTGTGTGTGTGTGTGTATATGTATGTATGTATATGTGTGTATATATACATACATACACGCATACACACGCATGCACACACAATCGAAATAAACAGCAGTTTGCAATGTTTCACCAGAATAGGAGAATTACAGATGTCACTAAATGTGACTAGGGTGTTAGGAAACAACTGCATTGCTCGAAATAAGAGCTAAACCGCTATAATGTTGGAGGTAACGCACATAAATGAAAATATATGCCCTAACAGGGACCATAATAGTCCGAAAAGTGCCGATCGAGAATTCTTAATACTGACGTGTTAGTTTCGGCAAATTTTTCTTAATGTTAATTTTATTTATTACATTTTAGAGTATCGCTAAATCATCCGATTATTTGGATGACAAAAACATAAATACTAATGATTAATTAAGTACGGAAAGAGTCGAACAATCGAGCCATCTGATGTAATAATGAAAATTGCCGAAAATGTCACGCGAGTATTCAGAATTCTCGATCGACACTTTTCGGACAACTATAGTCCCTCTTACTCTATAAGTTTTAATTCATATACGTAATGTAGGTGTTTTCCTAACATCCTAGTCATATTTAGTGACATTTGTGTGTGTGTGTGTGTGTGTGTGTGTGTGTGTGTGTGTAACATATAACGATAAAATCTATTTATGATTTTATCAAGTAGCCAGCGTGTAAGACCAAATAAGGAAAAAATTAATACAAAGTATATAGCCTTTTCCTTGTGTATAAAATACATTATTATATCAAGGGCTATTACTATGAATAAAGCCACACGCTGTAAAGCGGGCTCTAAAGTCAAACTACTTCAACAAATATACACACGAGCCGAATTCGAGGGAATGAAGATAGGAGAAATTCGTTTAGAAATGCTTTAGTCGTATATCATTACTGATTTCTTGGTCAGCATGTATAACACATTCTCCACTCATCAGTATGACCATAATCAGAAAAATATGAATGTAAACATTCATACATAACATACGAAAACAACGTATCCAGCAGAGAATGATTATATATATATATATATATATATATATAT
>NC_068982.1:20303104-20308564 GCF_001194135.2 Octopus bimaculoides
TGTGTGTGTGTGTGTGTGTGTGTGTGTGTGTGTGTGTGTGTGTGTGTGTGTGTACGGAAAGAATGTATTCCCGAATGGGTAAACTCAGATTTACCAAGCGAGAAAGTTTACCAGTGCCTCGCAACTTGTTGTTAACTCGAATATTTAACTGTCAACATGGCGGCTTGTGAGAGTCGACCGATGTCGTGTGATGAAAAACAAAAGGATCGTGTGCCTTCACCAGAAGGGCAAGTAAAATGCTGTGATAGCAAATACTGTAGGAAGGTCTAGATGTGTTGTGCAACGAATTGCAGCTCGTTTCAAGTCACCAGGATCGAAAGATGCTAAACGCCAAACCGATAAGATAGGATCGTATTATGGTTAAAATGTCACTGAAGGATAGGTTTAAGAGTGTTGCTGAGATATCCCGTAAGTTTAGTTCCGCTTCCGATGTCAACGTATCGTGCAAAACAGTTGGAGTGGCGGGTCGACAACTGATGGAGGATACTCTCGATTTAGAAAAAAACTGTCGCAACGCTTTGCAATGGAATTCGAAATCCGAATCGATGCTGCAAAGTTGTCGAAAGCGGGCGAAGAAATTGAGAGAAAGATATGGCAGATTTAATGTGCTTGAGGCGAGAGGAAGAGTAGTGGAGGAAGGAGTGGGAGTCAGTAGGTTTATAGTAAATAGAAATGGAGAGATCGGTATTGTGTATTTTGACGAAGATGTCCAGAAAGCAAACAGAAGTACCAGTTATGGTGTGGGTGAATTCCATGGGTAGGTGAAGGTGTTAACAAAAGAAATAAACTCGTTGAGCTGTTGTCTGTTAAGGCTTGTGGTGCCAATGCATTTGTCAGACCATAACGTTCTGGAATGGGCCAGGTAAGTGAGCATAGATTTTCTCCTCTACATAAATTACAAAGAGGTTGGTACAAGTGGGGCCCATCCTGATGCCCATAGCAACACCACTGGAATGCTTATAGAATTCACCAGAGAAAGAAAAACAATTGAGTGTTAAGACGAGCTCAGCTAGGCGGAGGTGCATATTAGTGATACGTCCATTATCAGTTGCATCATCCGTTTTTCAAGCTGAGAGAATGTAAACTCCGCTTGACTCTTTTTCTCTTTATCTTCTCTTTTTCTCTGCCACCTGACGAAGCATTGAATCCGAAACGTTGGATATTCCACTCCTCATGACAAGTTCAATAAGTATCAAGACTGTTGCCATAGTAGCGAAGCTAAAGCTCGGCACAGATTGACTTTGAACTCAGCTGTGCATGTGCACTAAGTTCTAACACTCTAGCTTACTTCCGCTGTTTGCAGCAGTGATTGGAAGGATCGTGTGTATCGTGTGATCGTCGCATTGAACATGACAGAGAAATTTGCCCAGACTTGGCGATACCTGCTCAGAGGCCTACGCAAAGGTTTCAAAAAGTTTTCATCGTTCTTCAAACAATCAAGGAGATCTTGTTCAAGTGAAGCTCGAGTGTATCTTTGGTTATCTGAGAGCAGTTTTGGTATAATCTTGACAGACAGACGTCTCATACCTAAATCTTCAGCGATAGTGCACTGAACAGAATCGTAGATAATTTACACATCCTATGATAACTCACGGATGGTGATTCGTCGATTTCCCCTCACAGCTGCACGCACATCTGCGATGTTTTACTGATTGTGTGTCTCCCAGAACGTTCGTCAATATCGACGTTTTTTCGGCCATCTTGAAACCTCTGAACCACTGGTACACTTGTATGCAGCTCATACACTCCTCTCCATACACTTGCAAAATCTGCGAAAGCTTCTGTGCAGGTATCACCATAACAGCTTCCCCTGTCATGGTAAAACACACCGAACCGGAAAGTTAAGCGGACGTAAACACACCAGCATCGGTTGTCAAGCGATGGTGGAGGGACAGAAAAACAGACACACACACACACACACACACACACGCACACACACACACACACACACACACATACAATTGGCATCTTTCATTTTCCGTCTACCAGATCCACTCACAAGGCCTTAATCGGCCCGAGGCTATAGTAGGGGACATTTGCCGAACGTGCCACGCAGTGGGACTGAACCCGGATCCATGTGATTGGTAAGCAAGCTACTTACCACACAGCTACACCAGCGTTTATATATATACGACGAGCTTCTTTCAGTTTCCAACTACCAAATCCACTCAGAATGCTTTGGTCGGCCCGATGCTACAGTAGAAGACACTCGCCCAAGGTGCCCCACAGTGGGTCTGAAACCGGAACGCGGTGGTTGGGAAGCAAACGTTTTACAACACATCTCTCTCTTTCTCTCTCTCTCTCTCTCTGTTTCTCTATCTCACGATATATATATATATATATGTGTGTGTGTGTGTGTGTGTGTGTGTGTGTGTGCGTGTGTGTGTGTATGTATGTATGTATGTATGTATGCATGTAAGTATGTATGTATGTATGTATGCATTTATGTATACACGCGTAGAGAAAGAGAAGAGGTTGAGTGATTGAAATTAATATATAGACATATACTCACATTTACACACACGCGCACATACGTAAGCACGCACACACATACAAATATATATATTCGAAACATGGACACAAGCATGCACACATATGATATATCTCTTTCAACTGTATGTCTCTACGTGTGCAGTAATACATATATATATGCAATTGAAAAGAATATTGATAAGGTGAGTTGCATAGATCTGTAATTACATCTTCGTACCTTATGCGGCAATGTATTTGATAATTCTATTTCATATTTAAGTTTAGCGGATTTAATTTCCAGAAACAGAAAACACCTGTTGAACTATCACACTATACACAATAAGTAATGTAATCCAGATGCTATCAAGACGGATGCTTTATGATATATTAGAATTTTGTCTGATATAAATGAGCTAAGATTATGTATAAATGGTTCTCCAAAATATATGACTTAATTGTTGCCGAAAATCCAATATAATTTCGAAACTGTAAGTAATATTGCGATGAAAAGTTAAGAAACGTATGATCTTTGGAGAAATGGATATACTTTTCCATTGATATCCAGCGCTCCCTTTACTGTATCAGAAAATATGTGATATAAGGAAATAAATTGCTTCATACACCTGCATCAAATAGTAAGTTAACGTCTGAAGTGGGGATTATAAGCCATGCAATTATATTGATGCGCATCAGTTCGATCTACAAAGAAACAGCTACCTACATACATGTAGGTTTGTATGGTTGGCACTCCGTTGGTTACGACGACGAGGGTTCCAGTTGATCCGATCAACGGAACAGCCTGCACTCCACAGACACGTGTACCCTTAACGTAGTTCTCGGGGAGATTCAGCATGGCACACAGTGTGACAAGGCTGGCCCTTTGAAATAGAGGTACAACAAAAAACAGTAAGAAAGAGTGAGAGAAAGTACAGCAGGGTTCGCCACCTTTCCCTGCACGATGTCACGTGGAACTTTAGGTGTCTTCCCTCAATAAACACTCACAACGCCCGGTCTGGGAATCGAACCCGCGATCCCACGACCGCTGGGCCATTGCACCTCCACGTATATCTCTCTCTCTCTCTCTCTATATATATATATATAACTGTCATATATGTGTCTATGCCAGCATCTGTATGTGTATTTTTAGACAATCATTCACATATGCATACTCATGTAGACATTCTTAAATACATGTAGATATGTGGTTATTTGTTCCTTCTCGAGCCATACCGGGCTCATAAGGGCCGGTTTCCCGGTTTCATTGGCGCATAGGTTCTCCACCTGGAAGGGGACACTTGTCCGCTATAGGTGGTCTGCTAGATGCAGAAGAAAAGAGTGAAAGTTGTGGCGTAAAAGTCAACAGAAGTTCGCCATTACCTTCTGTCGGAGCCGCAAGGATCTTAGGTGTTTCACTCATAAACACACACACATCTCTCGGTCTAAGATTCGATCCCGCGATACCTCGACGGCGAGTCCACTGCTCTAACCACTAGGCCATGTGCTTTCATACTTGTAGATATGTACGTACAACTATAATTTATGACTAGTGACAGATTCTAGTGGATGATGGAGCCAAAAGGTTTGTTACGACAGGGAGGGGAGTCTGTAGATTCCAGTCATGTAGATAGTAGACAAGTACAGGATATAGTCCATCCCTATCACTTTATCACGTTATCACTAAACGCTCTAATTCATTCTTTAGTTTGTTTTTTTCTTTTTTCTTCTTAATAATCTGACCGTGAAAGATTTTACAGTTAACTGGACAACATTTTTTGCTTTAGTTTCCATTGATTTTGTTACTTATAATTTTATCATACTTTTCTTAACTCTGAAATTTTATCTATGTCTTTAGCTGCAAAATGCTGAAAATAGCACTCTGGATTAAGTATTCATTCTTGTACGAAAGGAAATGAGAGTGATCGAACGAAGGTCTTGTTCAAAATACTTACTGAAAGCAAATACATTTTACTCCTTTGACGAATGATTGTGATTGGAAAATATTTAAATTTATTATCTCACGGAAGTACTACAGGTGTGACAAGGTTTGGAAACGATTGTAGTGATATGGAATCAAGATATCTGTTTCATGAATTTTTCCGCATCTATCCCTTTGTATGAACTTTATGGATACTGTGGAATTGTAAATGTATACCGGTAGCAGGTGTTTTCCCCTGTACGATGACATTCATCAGCCAATACCTATGGACGAAGCTTTGTATAGCATACTACAAGACTTCTAACCCAAATTTATCCAACTATACTAATACACAAACACACACACACGTACACACACACACACACACTCATACATGCATATTGTGTGAACAGTTAGATGTACGACTGTTATTGTATGAGTTAGCGATCTACATAAATTATCATTAGCAAGAGGAAGAGGAAGAGAATAAGATAAGCTTTGGGAGATGCACACACACACACACACACACACACACACACACACACACACACACACGTACACACACCCACACACACACACGCACACACACACATTGCTTACATGTTTATCAGTTTATTGAATTGAGCCAGTTCTCAAACTACGCGTATTATTAGACCCCCGCTGAATGACCATAATGCATAGCAACTCCAGTTAATATGTTGGAGCTCCCATAGAGAAATGTTTGATAAATGTATTAAGGATTAGAATGATACCTGTAGGTTTTCTTTATTCAAAATTCTATTATTGGTTTTCTGAATTTCAATGTCTTATATTGCCCCAATATCAACAGTGATGTAATAGAAAATATACATACGTATTTACCTACCTACTTACCTACCTACTTACCTATCTAACTACCTGTCTGTCTGTCTGTTCGGCTGTCTGTCTTTCTGTTATCTATCTATCAGTCTGTCTATCTGTCTGTGTGTCTGTCTGACTGTGTGTCCTATTTGTATATATGTGTATAAATATTTGTACGTGTGTTTTTTTGTGTGTGTGTATTATGTATGTATAAATATATGTATGAATGCATA
>NC_068982.1:20308640-20314284 GCF_001194135.2 Octopus bimaculoides
TATATATATATATATATATATTTATATATATATCTGACTGTATATTTCTCTCTCTCTCTCTCACTCTCTCTTTCTCTGTCTGTCTGTCTGTCTGTCTGTCTCTCTCTCTCTCTCTCTAAATTTATATATATAACATATGATATAATATGATATAATATATATATGTGTGTGTGTGTAGACATATATATATATATGAATTATTCTAAAATAAATGGAATATTTTATTAATTATTTTTGGTTAGTTGCATGCAATATTAAATTAATTTCAATGTCTCTGATTAAACATTCTTTTGTGTTTTTCACTAATTCCGATATCAAGAATTCCATTATTGTAATGACTGTCTATCTCATGCGACTGCAACGCATGAGGTTTCATTATTCATTTCACTTCTTTGATTGAACACCCCTGATATTCCTCTTATTAATAAATATCTGATTTCTTAATTGGCGCAGGTTTTGACATTACTGAAAAAAAAAAAAAAAGAAAGAAAATGAAGAGAACAGAATGAATTTTAAGTTAAATGTATTTATTATTTTAATAGGAATGTAGCATGTTTTATTTCCGCTCATACCAATTAAAGTAAAACAATTTATCTTCACAAACGTAGGCAACATCATCGGGATAATAAGTGTGACGTTAACGACGACTACTGACAAGGTGTTGGTAGTTGTGATGATGAAGCCTGCTGATTATTATGATGATGGTTGCGGGGGTGGTGGTGACAGTCGATGGTGTTGGCAGGATATGTTGTCAGAGTGGTTCAGCTGTTTGTGTTACTGGTGGTGTTGGAGTGATAGTGAAGCTGTGTTGAAAGACACCGGCATAAATATTTTCATTGTTAAATCCATATTATGAGAATTACATTTATGTGGTCTTGATTTCCAGCAAAACTACAAACACACGAGAGCCTCTACTCGATCTGGTAAAACAAGCATTAAATTGTCTTTCAAACTTTATGCAGTTTGTTTTCTCGGATAAAATTTCCCTCAATCGAACGGAAGCTAGTCGTGGTTCGATTAATCTTCATTGTTGTCATATGATAGTATATATTCTATAAGCTATAAAATGTATGTTAACAGCGTAAAAGCTTAATGCTATTCTATACACCATTGTAGAGCACATCATCTTTGTTTTAGGCTTTAACATTGTTGCGATTGGTTAATATTTGGTTATATTAATATTTGGCCATTTGACAATCATTGTTATTTCATAATTTGGCATCTCTTGCATATTCGGATGTGGAATTTATTGGTTGTTTCATGTAACCAGAATGCGATTATAATATATTATTATAATTGATTATTATTTATTTTCCATATATGTTTGCTGATAATGTGGACAACATTTTATCTATGAAATTAGTCTATGCTGATATGCTCTTTTATTTGTACTCTAAACTATTATGCTACTTTTCTGAGTACGATCCACTTCCCTTCTATATCCTCATCGCTTTCATACACTCTCCTAAATTTCCGTAGTAAACTGACTGCTAATAAGTTGACAAGTATTCTTCCTTCCCACCTGTCTAACATAAACTGAATTTACTATTTTTAATTTCACTTTTACGATTTTCAAACTCCAAAGTTATACATTTATAGTAATTGCTTTTCACAGAGTGAACGTGCAACTATACCCTCCCATATATAATTGAACGCTTTATGACTCAGAAGTCTTAAATTGAATATGTACTTAAGCACACGCACACATATATAGATGTAATTTAACATGCGAATACGTAGAAATCTATTGAACATTTTGTACTGCCATAAAATATTGCAATATTTTAATTTAAATAAATATATACATATATCGATACAAATTTTATATATTAGCATCATTTGAAAACACTGCCTTTTATTCAGAATGAGCTTTTCTCTAAAAAAACAATGCTTATTAAGTATTTTCTCAATATATTAAAATCTATATTTGCTAAACTGTTCTCTGTGGTATTAATTATAACAGACACGTGTTTGTTCATTCGTAAAATTATTATCGTCATAGGATAATTTGCATTTTCGTATTTCCTTTAACGTATTTGAAATATAAGGCAACGTGACCAAGGTACATTTGTATCGAAAATGATTTTCTGCCACGATATTTGCATGAATACTGGTTTATTTAGCGGCAAGTGTGTACCTTGATAAGTTCACCTTGCTGTACCATCATAACACTACACTGTAATTAAAACTTCTTGAATTTAGCGGTAAGTGACATTCTTTACATTAGGAAACTAACTTTTATATGCCTCAAACAGCATTAATATGAAGTTTAAATCAGTATCAGAGAAAATTAATTTCAATGTGTAACTATGCAAATTCTGTGACGAATATATTCGTTTTAAGGAATTCTTATTGCCATTATCGACATTTACGCTAGCTCAGTCCGTTTGAAGTATTCCTATGAGAAACAAGTTTTAGTCTGGACCACAATGTATTTCATTTGTTGATAACAGATGTAAGAGTACATTATATGAAATATGACTGAGGTCTCGTTTAAGTTTCTAGCAAGTGAAATTACATCATAGAAGTGCCATTGTAGATCTTGTTTTATTTTGTTAACTGTGAATCTAATAATAGCAATGTTCTTACCGCCCAGAGAAATACATTAAAAACAACAAAATATTGATATAAGTAAGTCTTATGCGAATCAGTCGTACGTGTCTCAATCTTATGACTGTGTTTTACATTTTTCAAATGTTATTGATCGATTGGCTATTGTAGTAAGTCTACAAATATCTTGGTTTCAAGGCCAGCGAGCGCAGAGTGCTCAACCGGTTCTTCTTTTTGTTTAACGACTTCGAAAGGATTGAAGGCAAAGTCAATCTCGGCGGAATTTGAACTCAGAACGTAAGGACAGATTAAATTCCTCAAAATGCGTGCTAATGATTCTGCCAGCCCACCGCCCTGTTTACAAATAAGAATATTAATATATTCTTATCAACTGCCTGGAAACTTTGTATTGAGCATGGAAAGCAGTATATAGTTATTGAATATTTCATTTGCTTATTGAAATAAATGTGTTTTTATCATAATAATAGTTAAACGAAATATTCTCGTCCACGTTGCTGTTGACCTGAGATGTCTTTAGGGTGTCAAAACCCTTCATTCTGTGAATGAACTTTGCTTTCATCATTATAAAATAAATACATTGAATTGAAATAGCCGAATGCCTACTGCTCCGAGCAAATCACACGTCTACCCGTCGATAATAAAACTGAGCCTAACAAAAACTGAATTGCCGTTGGTCATCTGTATTCCAAACAACTAATAAATCTGCAGTTGGTCCATTAATACATGATTCATACAGAATTTAATTTTCCTCAAATATATTAGTTATAATACTAAGCATTATAACCCATTCCGAATATATATGTTACTTATATTATCATGCACTACATTAAAACGATTATATTTTCTCAGTATGAGTTAAATTCGAAAAGTTTGAAAAGTGCAGTTATATTTTAACAGTTAATTTTTCAAAGCTAAAGTTATTTCTTTATTTCCCACAGGGGACTAAACATTGAGGGGACAAACAAGGACAGACAAGGAGATTAAGTCGATTACATCGACCCCAGTGATTAACTGGTACGTATTTAATCGACCCCGAAAGGACGAAAGGCAAAGTCGACCTCGGCGGAATTTGAACACAGAACGTAGCGGCAGACGAAATACCGCTAAGCATTTCACCCGGCGTGCTAACGTTTCTGCCAGCTCGCTGCCTTTGTTCCTGCCACCTTGCCGCTTTCGTTTCTGCCAGCTCGCCGCCATTTTTCAAAGTTATAATGGAAGTAACAAAGGATAATATTCGGCATATTTTTCTTTATGAGTTCAATAAAGGTAACAACGCAACGGAAAGTGCGAGGAATACTAATGGAGTATATGTAGATCGGACAATCAGCGTAAGCTAATGTAGACGGTGATTCCAGAAATTCCAGACGGAAAACTACAGCCTAGAAGACGTGCTTCTTCCTGGAAGATCTCCAGAGCTTGACAAGGAAGATCTGCACAGCCTGGTGGAACTAAATCCTATCGTAACACCTGAAGAAATAGCAGAGATTTGGTCATTCAACCAGTTATTCAAGCCAGCGTTAGAAGAAAAACGATCATCTCTGGTTTGAAGACGAAATGTGCTCTTCCATCAGGAGAATGCTCGGCCACATACAGCGAAGATGACATTCCTAATGCTTGAGCGGTTTGAAAGAGAAATGATGCCCCACCTACCATATTTGCCGGACATTGCTCCATCTGATTATCATTTATTCTGCAGTCTTCAAAATCATTTGGACGGAAAAAATATGAACTCTGTAGACGAGGTCAGAACTGAACTGGAGGAGTATTTTACGTCACAGACAAGTGAATTTTGGAAGAGGGGCCTTTTAAGTCTACTAGATATATGGAAGATCATTGTGGAAAATGATGGAGAGTATATTTTAGATTAAAAACGAACTTTGTTTTTCTTAATTTTAAAAACAAAAGCATAAAAAATCGCTTTATTTATGGCGTGACGCAATACACACACACACACACACACACACACACACACACACACACACACATACACATACACATGTAAATGTATAGAGGTATGTGTGTATAACTCGCAATGTATAATTATCTATGTAAATGAGACTATTTACCTGTGTAATATTTTGACCTAGCGTAATTGGTATTTTATCATAGGATTCGCGTTGTATAAACTGATAATTGTCTTGTATTAGAGTGAAGTAACATGCATATTCAACGTGTTCGCACGAAACAAAGAACAAATTAATGTTCCCTATAATTATACTAGTAATATATTATTTGTGTGTATGCAGAAGTATTTTATTTCACACAAACAAACCCATTACATAAATACATGCACACACACAGACACACGCATACACACGCACATACAAACACACATACACATATATACATGTATACACACATATGGATATACGTATATAAGGGTGTATGTTAAAAGTTACTGAAAGTTATCGAATCGTTAACTGGCTGAGAAGCATGGGTCTTATTAACATATAATTTAACAATACAGAGCAGAAGCAAGTACCGGCTGGGAATACAATTGCTATTATTTGGTGCTTGTTGAACGGCTGTTGAAATTATATTTATAGAAAATACCTACGGGTTTGGTAATAATAATTTAAGCAAATCCTTGTACAGTGTCACGAGGCAGTATACTCATAAACATAATCATATTTTCTGAATATATATGTGCTTTTCTTATCTTATTCTTATAATTTTGTTATTGTATACTTAACGTATATCTAAGTTTACTCATATAATTATGTTATAATTGCAACTTCATGTATTGTCAAGAAGCAAGCGTGCATTAATAATCACTAATTATAGCCTGTGTCATCCACCAAACATATAAGTATATCTATCTATCTATCTATCTATCTATCTATCTATCTATCTATCTATCTATCTATCTATCTATCTATCTATCCATAGGCGTAGGAGTGGCTGTGTGGTAAGTAGCTAGCTTACCAACCACATGGTCCCGGGTTCAGTCCCACTGCACGGCATCTTGGGCAAGTGTTTTCTACTACAGCCTCGGGCCGACCAAAGCCTTGTGAGTGGATTTGGTAGACGAAAACTGAAAGAAGCCCGTCGTATATATGTATATATATATATA
>NC_068982.1:20314731-20315960 GCF_001194135.2 Octopus bimaculoides
ATATATATATATATATATATATATATATATATACACACACACATATATATACAACCATATCAATAAAATAGGAAGGAAAATGTAAAAAAAGAACCTCAATTTCCTGAATATAGACATGTAGTTTTAAAGTATCAGATTCCTTGGAGATTTGTATCAATCATATGTTATAATTATCCCTGGGGTGACATTCATGAAGTCGTGGAAATATTATTCTACATAGTTCTTTAATGCGTGGTTAGTGGTTTATATTCTATCATGCTTCTCATAAAGTTTCATTCCTTGGATTAATAAATTGTGCGTATGTGTATTAATATAAATATAAACAGAAACACACACGCACATACTCACACATAGGCACACACACACGCATCCTTTATGAGGAAAACGGAAGATGGATTTAACTCAAATCTTTATTCACCACACCGAAAAGGATGGAGTGCGGTCATCACTGAAACCATTTTGTTTTTTGTTTTTTAAATACTTTCTGTGATGAACGCACCCCATCCTTTTTTCATTATTTTCTATATCCTAAACTGACACCTTGGAGAAGTCACCATCCTTGAACTCATGTCAATAGGTATACAATGATAAAAAGACTAAATTAATGAATGAATGAATAATGATAAATACATACCAGATTGAAAAGAAATCCATCATCCTTCTGTCTAAATATCTATCTTTCTGTCTATCTATGTCTGTCTCTCTATCTGTCTGTCTATCTGCCTCTCTGTCTCCATTGTCCTGGGACCTCGCCCATATTAACATGAAAAAAGAAAAATGTTCTCCTCTTCTAAACAAAACAAAAAGAAACATTTGATTTATATAAATGAACAACGTGTTTCATAATTTTATTTGACAAGTTCGAAGACGAACGAAAGCGTCAATAATAATGAATAGATAATAAATTTTGTTTTCAAAATTCTGACGACCTCCTTTGACTCAATACACAATACCTGTACACCACGTCCAACACTCTATACACACACACATTTTTTTTATAGGTTTCACCCAGAGGCATGAGGCCGTACTGGTGCACCGCCTTTACTGCATCTGGGGATTTTTCCATTATTAGTTCTGGTGAAGTAGCGAGTTGGACGTTACCGCTCTACTCCATGCCTCCTTCGTGCCTTCTACTCTAGACTCGGGCGGACCAAAACCTTGTGAGTGGATATGGTAGACGGAAACTGAAAGAATCCTGTCGCCTATACACATATATATATATATATATA
>NC_068982.1:20316076-20317091 GCF_001194135.2 Octopus bimaculoides
ATATATATAATTGTGTGTGTATGTGTGCATATGTATGCATATATGTATATATATATATATATATATATACATGTATATGTGGGTGTATACATATTTGTGTGTGTGTGTGGGTGGGTGTGTACTTCTTGTATCATAGTGCCTTAATATGAAACACACACCGGTATAATTTCCACTCATCTATTTATTTATTTATTTATATCAGATAGATTTGAGTGTTATATTAATGCACTATGACACCTAGACATATATATGTATATGTTTATTCGTGTGTCTGTGTTTGTCCCCCCACCATCGCTTGACAACCGATATTGATGTATTTACGTCCCCGTAACTTAGCGGTTTGGCAAAACTGACTGATAGAATAAGTACTAGGCTTACATAGACTAAATTCTGGAGTCGATTTTCTCAATAGAAACCGGTGCTTCCACATGCCCACAATCAAATGATTGAAACACGTTAAAGAATAAAGGAATAATAGAATACACACATACATACATAAGAACACACAGACGTACAACTCACGCACATATTTACACACACACTTATGTATATGTATGTGTGTGTATATGGGTGTGTGTGTGTGTCTTACCTCTCTCAGTCAATAGCCCTGGTACTGGATGTTTTGGTCTTTATTTGCTGAACCGCTTATTTATGGGGTCGCTAACATAAATACACCGGTTGCCAAGCGATGTTGGGGACAAACACACACACACAAAAAATTAAAAACGCACCCACACTCACAGGAACACATACACACGCGCGCACAGTTACACGTGCGCACAGACACACATAAACACATATACACATACACACACACACACACATGTATACATACCTATATCTACGACGGGCGTATTTTAGTTTTCCTCTGTTAAATGTACTCCCGATGCTTTTATCGGCCCAAGGCTAAATTAGAAGACATCTGCCCACCTCGGAGCCAAGTGGTTGGGAAGGAAACTTCTTATCAGATAACCACGCCATCACCTATATATATATATATATATATATATATATA
>NC_068982.1:20317142-20317741 GCF_001194135.2 Octopus bimaculoides
AGAGAGAGAGAGAGAGAGAGAGAGAGAGAGAGAGAGAGAGAGATGACTGATCTTGATTACTTGGACCGCCTTAAAGCCTTGAAGCTCTACTCTCTCTAGCGCCGCCGCGAGCGGTACATCATCTGTACGATGTGGAGATAATATACCACCAGCATTGCCCAAACGACCTCAACATTAGTTTCAAGGTTCATCTAAGGCTGGGACTACGGGCCATACGTCGCCTGCCCAATTCAGGATCACAACATATAGGTACACTGCGGCATAATTTCTTTTCCTCATCAGGCCCTGCCCTGTTTAACATTGTCCCGAAAGAGTTAAACGAGGAAATGGATCCTATCAGCTTTAAACGGAGTCAAGACAGATTTCTTCAAGGAATACCAGACAAGCCACCCATACCTGGATACAACTCACTCAATAAGAACTCACTACTTGAATGGACCATAAACAAAACTTGACTTTAAAAGGATTTAAATAATCCTATCAGGTGGTGCTATTAAGTTAGTCATGGCCTGGACCAATCTTTGATCGAAACATTTTGGGAATAAATGATGGATTTTTTTTTTCCTTATGAGATTTTTTCACGGTAGCTCCTTGATAAT
>NC_068982.1:20317911-20322289 GCF_001194135.2 Octopus bimaculoides
GAGAGAGAGAGAGAGAGAGAGAGAGAGAGAGAGAGAGAGGCAGAGAGAGAGATTGATAGATGGATAACAAACAGACAGATGCAATCTCATATCTTATAGTCAATGAAATTATTATAGCAATATATCTCTGTAACGAGATTCACCAAGAAAGATATAAATCAATGCAAAGAGTGTGTAAAGTCTATGCTTTTTCATTGGATTTAGTGTAGCGTAGGCATTTTGCGTCTCTTTACTTAAACCCAGAAACACTTGATCTCATTTCTCTAAATTCCAAATGAAATCAGCCAAATATTCACCATATTCTGTAATCTGTCCTCCTAACTTTACCGCAGGATAAAAGCTATCTGTCACGAATACTTCTTGCTGTTGTAAAAGAAATATTAGCAAGGTATATGAAAATATCGTCTTCGAATAACCTATTTCATGTGTAAATATTGCTAAAAGTTAGTGATACAGTATGGAATTATAACTAACGTTCAGAAACCTCCACTCTGTTAACATTTATGGGTTAAATAAAGTACAATACTCTAACATTTAAATTGTTCAACACCACGCTTTCATGACATCTGAGTTCTAAGAGAAACATTTAGATATCTTAGTGTATCAAACTCGTCAGTATCCGAAATGTAATTCTTTAAATATGTTATATGTCTGATACAATTACTACTTAGCTGCTATCTCTAGTGGTCTGATTAACCGCATAGAATTTCGCTTTCCAACTAGTCCCTGAAAGTGATATCTAGAAGTACATGTCACCTGGATAAATCTTTAAAACTTCGTATAGTTTCTATAGTGAAGAGATTCAACATTTAACTAATTTTACATCCTCTTGTACCGTATACATAAATAATAAACCAAGTGTGCATTGTCACCTACAAAGGAAATATATATACATCTATCTATCTATCTATCTATCTATCTATCTATCTATCTATCTATCTATCTATCTATTTATCTATCTATCTATTTATGTATGTATGAATCACCTTTTCTGAAGAATTCTTGCTCATAAAATATGCATGGTGCAGTATAATGATTTTCCTCTCTTGAAATCCGAAATTTAATCACTGCTGCTTTCTTGTGGCTTTTCTTATCTGAAAAATTTCTTCTGATAAGAACATTCCAAATAATTACTTAGCGACAAATTCCAACTACGCATTAAATTTACACTTTTAATTGTATATCTCTTAATATAAAATGACTCAATTTTGACAGCCAGTATATCAATTGATTATTCGCTCTTTGGCTAAATTTTCAATAAGTATTGTTTATTGAAAAAATAAAAAAATTGAGACACACGCACACACCCAAACACCCACCCCACACATTAAATACAAGACACATCTTACTATTTTGCAGCATGTATTCATAATTTAGCTGAAATTTTAATTAGAATTCCTCTTTACTAAATGTCCATACATTTTCTTATGACACATTTAACAATGGCCTAAATAGTCATGAATATAGTTGATTGTAGAAACGCAATTCGCGAAATTTTGTCATTAAGCTCCTCTTCTGTATTACCATAACATTTTTCTTTAAGTCATGTAAAAATGAAAATAGAATGGTTACTTTTTTAAGTGAAAAAAGAGAAGAAAATGAGATGCGTATTTTAATAAGCATTTCTGTTAGCTTAAGTTGGTTAACCTTCTTAAAAAGTATTTGAGTTCTGAGTGAGAATTCCAAAATGGATTGTGTTTCGTCCGAAATACTCGATAATAAATTAAGAAGACTATGCGTTTGAATATTTAATTTATTTTCAAAAAAGGAAAAAAAAAAAAGAAAAAAAAAGAAAAACTAAACAAGGGAATTTCATCTCTTATTAAATTGTATTCTGTTTAACACCATCTATGAACACGCAAGCAGTACATTCTAGTTCTGTGTGATTTCAAGAACAAAAAATCCCTCATATTATTCGGTCTTCCATTTTTTCAGAGTTGCTCTGATCCAAAAATAGCTCCTTCATTTCTATAGACTCTGTTTTACACCTAATCGCACTCGATATATCGGCAACATGTGTTGTTCATTTCTGAAAATTTAGCAGCTATAATTTACACACTCTTACCTCTAGACGGCAACAATTGTCAGAAAGTCTGTCGTCATATATTAGGTATATGGTAGCTCAACTGACAACTCAGTAAGTCTATTTAGACGTAGTGGCTAATCGACACCTAAACACATTTCCAATATTTAGTTTTATGTGGAAAAAAAAAGCGACAAGTTCATCAATATGTTATTGTACTATTTATACATATTACCTTGAATGTCTTCGTCAATTTATTCGATCTAATTTTTATTGCTACTTGATCGATGTTAATTGATAATTTTCGGAGGATAAATTTAAAACATGTCTATCATTAAACGAATTTTCCAGTTGCTATTTAATACTATTCTACCTGTAATTGCCTGACGTATCGGAGCGAGTGTGCGCTACATCAAACAGATTCGTCTGTACCAGCAGTACTTTAATAAATCTACTCTGGACAGGAAGTACAGTGGATAAAACGATAAAATTTAATGAATATATAGAGAGCAGGCTGTGGATATCTATAGAAGTTAAGTCCTGCTCCGAGTACTCAATAACAGCAGAGAGTAGTTGAATTAGAAAATAATAGTCTTGAATGGATCTTATAAACAAGAGGATTATGAGTGTATACGTGAATTGTTCGCTTCCCTCCATCCGGTGTTGAGACACTGGGATACTTATCACGTACCGAATGGGTCCTAAAAACAAACGATTCTTGAAATTGCTGGTCTGGTATCTAAATCAGAAACAGTTGTTATTGTCATATTAGTTTTAGATGTTGGAATACTTCCAGCCGTTTTATGAATTGGGCAGGCACTGCGATCTCGCAGGGCGAGGAGCACATCGGCAAAATATTTAGCGGCATTTCTCTAACTGTTCTGAGTTCTGAGTTAATGGTACCTTTCATTCTTCAGGGTCAATAAAATATAAGTTACAAATTGGGGTCGACTTTATCCAGTTCCACCCTCCCTTAAAAAAAATACCTGGACTACTGTCAAAGTTAGAAAAGATCATTACAATTATTAAGATGGTAAACTGGTTGAAGCAGAGCGTCGATGAAAATATCTAACGGCAGTGGGATTTCTTCGACTTTACGTTCTGATTATTCCGCCTAGGTTGACTTCGTATTGTATTTCACAGTTCATACAATAAGTACCCGTTGAGCACTGGGGTTGATGATATCGTCTATCTCCACTAGAATTGCCCGCTCTGTACTAAAATTTTAAACAATGCAGTCCAGCTGGTAGGAATGTTAGTATGGTAAACAAATTCCTTAACGGTATTTCTTCCGGTTTTAGTTTCTGAGTTCAAATTCAGCAGACACCTGTAATGTCTTTCATTCTTTCGAAGTCGATAACATGTGTACCAGTTAAGTACTATAGGAGAAAGGATTATTATTATTACTACCGTTGCTGTTGTTGCTCTGTTTTGTTTTTATTTGTGATGTTGGTGTTGTTGATGTTAATAATATTATTAGCGTTAATCAATGACTGTTATTTTTGATATTGTTATTCCACTTGATGTTACTTCCTTCATTCTCATTCGATTATCTCAGATCTGATATCTAGTAACTAAGTTATCATCGATCTTATAGCATGCCGTGAACAAACGCGACAAACGCAAATAGCAGTATAAAAGGAGTGGTTCGAAACTAGATTTCTCTTTAAAGCTATATTAATTAAATATGCAAATCTGTAATATATATTCGGGCTATTCACATTTATATTGTTAAACTACTTTAGTGTCCTTTATAATTCAGAAATTTATATTCAACAGATAAAATATATTATCGAATCCCTGACAAGATAATTCAATCTTTTTGAATATTTCAGCTATATTACTTTTTAAAACCCTATACTTGAATAATGAATATTAGAAAGTTGTATAAATGGCTTCAAGCTTAGAAGTGAGCATAAGAGCGTCGATTGCTTAGATAACGTTTTGTATTTAGTTTGCAATATTAAGTTTCAGAGCACTTACTATTCAAATAACAAAATTAAATTAAAATAATAATACCTCTCCAGTGAATCAATTATTGATATCCCATTCAAATTATTATTTCCATAAACTTAGCTTTTCCGTTAATCAGTAATAACATTTAGGTAAAATCTATAGATGATCTGAGGACATTTTACGGTACAGCGGAATCCTACAAAACTTCAATTATCAAACAAAGAATGTTAGAATGTGTGCTTGATGAATTATTGCTAGTATAATGTAGTGTAACATTTCATGACAAAGTAACACTGGCAGAGAAATATTAGTGAACAATGGTTTGTCATATATTGTATTTAGATATATGGGCATCACAGAAATAATTGCATAAGTATATATATATATATATATATATAT
>NC_068982.1:20322424-20323814 GCF_001194135.2 Octopus bimaculoides
ATATTTATGTATACATACATACACATATATGTGCATACATACATATATGTGTATGAGCATACGCACACACATATATATGCATATATTTATATTTATATATATACGCATGTATACGTATAATTTATCTTGTAACGAAGGGTATATTAAATCAACAGTAATTGCATTGAAATTCACTTGCATTGATACACAAAGAAGCGTAGGACATCTACATATATAAGTCCAGACAACTTACATGCTGTAGTAGAGTAGGCATATGATGTGACCGTAGTTCTTTCAACACAGGTCTTCATATTCAGAATATATTACGTGTCTCTTTGTTTCCATATGCGTCCCTCTCTCTCTCTCTCTGTCTACATCTGTTTATCTTTCTCTCTCTCTCTATCGTCATGTTGATGTGTGTGCATGAATGTTTATGCACGCGAGCATTTTTATACCATACTTGGGTAAAACTAAGGAGTTATAATGGCGTTCAAATGTCTAACGATCACCGAATTTAATAAGCTTATACAAGAAACCGGTGATAGCGGATCCAGTTGGTCATTGAGAACCCTTCACATTCAAGTGTGTAAGATGGCATTGGTTGCAAATCCTCTTAGATTATAGCAGTGCAGCTCATAAGGCACAATAGGTAAGAAATATGCAACATCATCTGATGGCACAAAAATAAGTTGTCATAAATGTGATGGTATAATTTTATGTTGGAAGCGACTGTGACAGAAGAAGAAACAAACATTTGAACAAAACACGCAAAATGTGGCATGGACGTATACTTGTACACGTGATAGCAATGATATACCTTAGAAGGGGTTCTGTTGGTTAGCTCATTAGTTTATGATTCAGGTAATTCATAATTTTCTGTATTGTTTTCTTTCAATTTCGTATCTGAATATCTTCTAAAATACAGCGCTTAACCTGTATATATCCATAAATATATCGATATGTATGCACAAACTAACGCACAAGCACATATTTATATATGTCTGTACACACATATCTATGTATATGTATAAAGTGTATACATTGTGGATACACTTAGCTGAAGGTATTTCATGTGTGCGACAGTAACCGCGTTGATTAAAATATTTTTAATTATATTTATTTTATTGCCCGGTGTTCTTACAAGTATCATTATTTAATGTTTCAGCATAAACACTAGTTATGTCCCTTTGTCATAAACGATGCCCAGGATAATTGGAACAAATACTGTGATTCCAGCTTCGGATGCATGAATATCGACCGAAGTAAAACTTATGACGACAAAAGTGCAATCATAATAACATAACTATTGGCATCAGCTTCAACGTTCGCAACACCTAAACTCTCTCCCACTCTTATATATATAAACAGATATTTATGTATAGATTCATATATATATATATATATATATATA
>NC_068982.1:20323964-20325174 GCF_001194135.2 Octopus bimaculoides
ATATATATACATATATGCACCATATATATATGCACCATTCCCTTTCTCTCTCTCGCTCTCAATCTTCCTCCTTGACTCTCTCGTTGCTGACAGGTGACGAAAGATGATCTATCTTTCTTTCTTCCACTTCCTTCCTAAAGACAATACGAGCTTTTACCTGTCTCTTCTCAAAGCTCGTCCTGCTAGCGTTCATAATCTTCACATCGTTTTGGCTTAACAGTCCTCATCGTTTGTTTTTACTCTCTTGTTCTCACTGTCCAGTTTTTGCTACCATTTTCACCCTCCGCAAAAAATCCCAAATTGTTAGTTAATTTGCTTTGCGGGAAGGACTGTTTTAACGACGTCGCGTCTTGTCCTTATCTTCGAAGCGCATGGTAGGTGAAACAGGGGACAACTGATGAAGGGGAAGGTTCTTTATGTTGCCTGTCTCGTTTCTGTTTGCTTTTTTTTCGTTGTTCAAAAAAAGTTCATTTTCTATGTTTTTGTTTTTATGTTCTCGTTTCTCATTGTCTACGTTTTTGATGTTCTGTACCCATACATGCATGTATATATACATATAACTTCTATGCTGTAGTAGAGGGAACATGTTCTTTGTCTGTCTCCTTAACGTCTTGGAGATTTTAGGTATAATTATAATAATGTGCCCATCTGTTCTAATTGAATTAAATTCTATGTCTTTGTGTAGCTGACGATTGCTCTACATTTTAAATAGATGTAATGATTGCATTGTTCAATTAAATGGAGTTGCATGAAACGATCGTACTGTATTACCTCTGGATATCCTTGTTGCTTATTTTGAATATATACATATATATATGTAGGTATATACATATATGTATGTATATATGCATATATCTATATATTATTTATATTACACACACGCGCACACACATGCACACACACACACATACACACACACATACACACACACACACACACACACACATATATATATATATATAGATAGCTAGCTAGATAGCTAGCTAGATAGATCCTTATGCATGCCTTTATGGCCGTGATTTATTTCCGAATGGAATGTGCACAAATTTTAAAATTCCGTGACTCACACGAAGAAAAAAACGAAAAACGGTCAATCATGAAAGAAAATTTTTGCCTTCTATATTTAAGTAGATATCTTATTTATTTTTCATCTGACAGTTTTTGCTGCTTTCCGACAAATTTTGCTGTGAGGTGCATTTTCAGTTTATAA
>NC_068982.1:20326969-20328126 GCF_001194135.2 Octopus bimaculoides
ATATATATATATCTACCTAGAATTCTTTGGAAAATTCCTAATAATAGCTTCCCAAAATTGTAAAGTAAGATTAGATTTAATTTGCTTCCCATAAGGAATAACCAACCAAATAGTTTTGCCTTATTTTTAGTGTAACTATCTTTAAAAGACATCGATTTACCTTTAGAATGAAAAAAATGGTTTCAAATAAGTATTATCTCCCTTCCTCTGTTTGCTATTGACGTATAAATTAAAACTGACATCGTTTATATCCTTACAACTAGAATTCGTGTCTCTATTACTAAAGGTAGAATAAAATTGAATGGAATTAATGAAGGTAACTTTATCTGTATAACCTGCTTTAAGTAACGCAGAGTTATAAAATTCCGCCTTGTCATTGAACATGTCAACATAGCTTAGACTTTTTAAATGAAATATTGCCTTACAATAATTGCCCTAGAATGATTACTGAATCGGTTAATATACATAAGAGTGGTCGATGGTTTGTAGTATGGGAAGTACGAATTATTAAGTAAGTTAAGTGTAATATCTAAAAAGTTGGCTTTCTTTACGTCATCATAAAAGACGATGCCTAAGCCTATTCTACGGAAAACCTTAACTAAACTATCCTTAACATTTTGTACTTTTTGTAAGCAAGGGAAAAATACACACACCTGTCTACCTGTCTGACAAAGCTTTGGTCAGCCCGAGGATATAGTAGAAGATACTTGTCCAAGGTTCCTCGCAGTGGGACTGAGCTCCGAAACATGTTGTTGGGAAGCAAGCTTCTTACAACACAGCCACTCCTGCGCCTAAATTCGGATGTGCTGTTTTTTTTATATTAGTTATTCGATGTCGCTTGGTCGAATATGTATTTAATTATTAGTACTCTCAAATTTATAATTAAACTACTATACTGAAGAAGGAAATAAGTGAGTAAATATAAATTTTACATCTCTTTAATCCCGAAAAGCGTATGAAGTTAATCAAAGTCGGGTAGATTCTTTCTTTTTTTCTCTTTACTTACGTAAAATAAAAGTATTGCTCTCTGGGAGATATCTTATGGTAGAGGAATAGTATTTAACTGTTATTTCTAAATTTCGGTATGTGGTGAAGTAATTTGTTGGACCCTAATTATAATTATGCTTATAATTACAGAATTTTTGTATATACAAATA
>NC_068982.1:20329537-20336383 GCF_001194135.2 Octopus bimaculoides
ACACACACACACACACACACACACACACACACACACACACACACACACACGCACACACACAAACACATGTACGTTGGAATAAACTTTTTGCATTTCCCTACAAATATAGGTGTCAATATCTATCCATAAATATATAATGACACACATACATACACGCACAAAAATACGCATAGGTCTGGCTGTGTGGTAAATAGCTTGCTTACCAACCACAAGGTTCCGGGTTCAGTCCCACTGCGTGGCACATTGGGCAAGTATCTTATACTATAGTGTCGGGCTGACCAAAGCCTTGTGAGTGGATTTGGTAGGCGGAAACTAAAAAAAGCCCGTCGTGTATATGTGCGTGTTTGTGTGTCTGTGTTTGTCACGAACCCCCTCAACATCGCTTGACATGCGATGCTGGTGTGTTTTCGTCCCCGTCACTTTCTTACTGTAATGCATACTAAGTTAAATTCCTACCGAGTTTACCTTTTTAGTAGGAGATTAGATCAAAACAGCATAAGTAATAACATGCTCTATGAATTCGAAAATGTCACTTCAGCAACGGAAGTTACAAGAAATATTAGTTCTGCCTAGGGAAACGGGACTGTAATTATGCGGACATGCTAAATCTGACTAGTTTCTATCGAAAAAGTTTTCGCTCACTTGGGCGAACAAATTTTGTCAATATCGAGTTTTTGAAAACCGTAGTTGAGGAAAATTCAGAGCAAACAGTACGAGATTTACAAAAGAGCCCAAGTCATAATCTGATTACAAAAAGAACTTCATAAACTACGAAATCCTTCTTCATTTTATTACTTCTCAGATTACCCAGCAATTTGACCTCATCTCCTCATTGAATATTAGACTTGTTACCGTACTTTACTGGGTAAAATCATTTCTGGTGATGAATAGTGGGCTTTCTTCCAGAATATCTAACCAAAACGACAATGGTTAACATCCACTCAAAAGGCAGAAACTATCCCCGAACTATTGCTACACCAGAAAATGTTATGCTTTATGTTTGGTGGGATATGAAGGCTGTCATCTATCCTGAAGTGTTTAGTGTTCTATCATGAAATATTAGACCAAACCAAGACGGTTAATGCGATCAAGAATTGCTGTCAATTGAAATCATTGCACAAAAAATGGCAGAAAAAGTGACCATCATTGGTCAGTTGCAAAGGGGTGTTGCGCTTACACGTACAAGTATGTCCAAGCCATTGAAGACAAAGTATGTGCACCAAATCTACAAGTTTTGTCTCACCCCCTTACTCTGAAGACTTGCTCCAGCTGACCCTAGATTTTTCGGATCATTGCAGTACTATTTGGAGGGGAAAATATGTATTAATTTTGAAGAGTTTAAAAATGATACTGAGTGTTCCTTTGATAAGAAAACTGAAGAATTTTACGTACGAATAATGAACAATTTGCCAACTTTTTAGGATTGTGTTATCAATAATGAGGAGGATAACCCTTTCTACTATAGGCACAAGACTCGAAAAAAACTTTTAAGGAAGTGGGTAAGTTGATTAAATCGACTTCAGTTCTCGACTGGTACTTATTTTATCGACTCCTCCGAAAGGATGAAAAGCAAAGTCAACCTCGGTGGAATTTTGAACTTAGAAAGGGAAGAGAGACAAAGTGTCGTGTATCAATTAAGTTCAAAGAAGCATGTTTCTCTCCCAACTTGAAATTAGATAAAACTTTAATTACAGATCAATATTAGTAATGTAATCGAAATGCAAGTCAAAGTTGAGAAAAAGCAAATTACGTATGTATGGAGATAAGAAACACAAATAATTTTTATCGTATTGAAATGAGTTGTCAGTTTGCATTTTATGATTTGCATTCACCCTTGTTAGACAAATGTCTTATTTTCTGCTCGTGTCCCTTCATACGTTAACTAAATAAAATTGTTGAGAGAACACAATAGAAAACAATTACACTGAAGTTTAATAAAATACTTTCATGTATTTACATTTTTGTTTCACTAAATCAGTGTAATCAGTTTCATTGGTATATTTCAGGTTTTATTGTCTCTTATTGCAAGAGAAGGAAGAATGACCTACTGGGCTGTAAAGACAACTGAATCGCTAAGTTCAATGATCGCCTCTAGTTTCCATCAAGCCTCATTTGGAAAAGTACCCGAGTTTCAATAAAAGTGTGTTGATGGGTTTATATCTGCTGATGTGTAAAACACCCCGTATCACAAAGTTAAAGTCAGTGAAACATATATGTTTACTTTTGATACAATAGTGATGCATTTAGTTAACTTAAAGAAACAACCTTTTCAAACGTGTCAGATAAGCTATATACATCAGATAAGACGTAGCCAAATGCTTGTTACAGTATTTTTTGTAGTTTTGAAAAAGAAGGTAAAAGTAATTATTAATAAATAAGTAGAAATAATATTGAAACGAAATGAGAAAGTGTTTAAATACAAATAACGTGAATAATTCTAATTAAAAATGAACTTCACTGGACTGTATTTGGTGTTCAAGAAATGACAAATCTTTTGTAATTTGTTTACATCAATTTTACTGAATGTACACTAAGATAAGAGGAATATCCGCAGGAAAATGTACGATAGATAAATAATGTTTAAAGTCTACATGACAGATGTTGTTACTCTACTTTTTATGTTAGAGTAGAAACAAATCATTTATAAATTGGAATAATTTCCATATGAATTATTAATTAAAGAAGAAATGCTGCAGTACAAATTAATTACATCTCAACAAAACACGGTACTGACGTCTACACATTCCATTTGCGATTTTCCAGTTCGATCCATGTGCAATTTCATCGTTTGTCTCCTGTTATTATGTAGCATATATGCTACGGAATAACAGTTGAAGCACATTCAAATTCTCTTTTTAAATTAATCGTATATAGTTCAAACTAATAAAATATTTGTTTATCATTCTGTGTATATCAAATATTCCATTTCGAGTTTTAGTTATTAAACAAAATTCTAGAAATCTAGAAATCTTTTCTATATATAAATATTTTCATAGCAAAAACGTCTGCAATATCGAATAAAATATTTCCAGCTTCCTGCCAGTTTTCTTAAAAATAACGCAACTGATCATCACCTTATTATTATTAATATCCATGGAAAAAGTAGTTTTCTTGAGCCGACGAAAGATGAGGATTTTCTGTAAAAGATATTAGCAATAAAGTTTTCTTCGGTAATATGGTACCTCAATTATAAGTAAAATATATTTAATAGGTACATATGCACCATAATATAAAGTTTAAATATTCCATGACCATTGAATTGATGTTGATATAGTATGAATTCATACTAAGTGCTATTAAACCGAAAAATATATTTTGTAATAATAATTATTAGGTCTTTATCCGTTGCTACACTGCTAGTAAATATATTTGTTAATCAAACATACTTTTTTAATAGAAGACTGTTATAGAGTGAAAGTCATTTTAGTTGCTATGGAGACAACACTGACTGTCTATCTATCTATCTATCTATCTATCTATCTATCTATCTATCTATCTATCTTTCACACGCACTCTCTTCACACACACACCCTTCCTCCTGCCCTCTCTCTCTCTCTCTCTCTATCTCTCTCTCTCTCTCTCTCTCACACATATTTCTTTCTCATCAGCTACAAAGTTTTCTTCCCTTTCTTCAAAAATACATTGTGACGTATATTTTGATCACTCGCCTTCTTTCTCTCCAGCTAAGAGATGTTGTGACGGACAGACAGATAGATTATATAAAATTACATTCGCAGCACTATAAAATGTAGAGAATCTATAAAGTTCCTGGCAAAATGAATTCAGTTTTAAATACATCTCATAGTTCTGAGGCTGTGATTTCTAATATCAGAGCGCTGGACTTCGCAATTTCTCTTGTCTAGGAGGATCACATAAATAGATTGCTAGTTTGCTAATGGGGGCAATTTTATGTTTCACTATTTGTCTCTGTGATCCAATTTTAATTCAAATATACAGACTTGTCGTATAATGTCAACCTAATTAGGACTGATGATTGCTAAAATGTTTACGTGTGAGCAGCATACTTAGGTACAAGTTTATAACACAAGTAGAAATTTAGTCAGTCAGATAGATGAATGCTTATCTTTAAAGTCGAAGGAGTTTCCACCACTTACTGAAAACTTTTAAATACTATAAATCTATAACTTGTAAATTTGCAAATATCTATATATTATATATATTATGTATGTATTTTTTATATCTGCATGCATGTTAGCAACTTCGTCATTTCTTTGAAAAGAAGGAGACTTGATGTTCAGCAGTTGTCTGTGTAATGAATCTGATGAAAAGCTCGTCTCTGTAATATGTATATATCAGAATTATCAACGGTAATTTGTATGTTCTAGCACTGCTTGAAATACATTTGCTTTTAAAGTGACAAAATCCGTTGACAAGATGGCATTCGATTTATTAATTTAAGAACTGTTCCATGGCTTATATAACTGCTATAACTGACAAGCTTATTGACCATTGCTGTTGCATCTCAACTGGTTTAGTTTGAGATTTGCTTGTGTGCGTCATTGATTCTTGGATGGAGATGTACTTCGAAATGTCAAAGTTGTGGCATTCACTCGATTTCAGAACCCTAAAATTCCATATATTATTTTACTCATAATAAACACACGCAATGCAAACGCTTACACACAGGTATAGTCACAAGAATGCACACTTCTACACAATAACACACACCATACGTTTGTGTGCATGTGTGTGTCAGTATGTATAAATGTGTATGTAAGATTGAAACATCCATTACACCAGCAAATATATTTGTATCAATGTCTGACATGCCTTTTTCCCATTTTCAAAATGTATATGGAACTAATATATATTTAGATTGCAAGTTGAAGTTATGTTTCAAATCGATGAGATGCACATTCACATATTTACTCAATATATAAGCATGGGTATCTCTCTGATATGCCGCTCTTAAAAGCATTCGTACATACGGTTTATATGTGTCTCTTTCTCACTTTATTTTCACTCTTTCTGTAACTGTGTGTGTGTGTGTGAGAGAGAGAGAGAGAGAGAGAGAGAGAGAGAGAGAGAGAGAGAGAGAGAGAGAGAGAGAGAGAGAGAGAGAGAGTGCGCGTGAGAGCCTCTGTATATGTGAGAAAAGGAAAAAAGAGTCCGTACTCGGAAATGAGTTGTCTTCATAGGTTTTATATATGCACACACACAAATATATTAAGATATATACACTACATAGGCAGCTACATCGCTACAAATAGAAATCAAAAATACTTCTGTACCACAGAATAGTCACAAATCTACTCCATGCATGGTAGGAAAAATTCCAGTGAACATTAAAAACGTCTTATCTCTGCTAGGTCGGCACAATTAATACTGGTCAGTTTCGTACAGGTTTCGAAATTAGAACCAAATAGGTGCCTGTTTCTCTTTAGCCAAAATCTGCCAGCTAACTACTACTAAAATTTTCGTCCTCCATGCCCTCGGAAGTTCTTTTCAAGGGACCAAACACTATTTAGACAAACGAAATGCGTGAAATTATTTATAAATAAATATAGGAAAGGATTGTATCATTAAAATAACATCTCGAGTGGCAATCGAATTGTCAGCCGAACGAGTAAATTAATAAAATATATGCATATAGGGGAAGAACTCACAAAAAAACCCCACAAAAGACGAAGATAAGTGGTGTTTACAACAAATAGATGTATTAGTATAACACTCGAGAAGTGAAAAAGTCTTTAACGTTTCGAGCCTACGCTCTTCCACAGAAAGGAACACAGAAAGAAACAAGGAGAGAAAAAAAAAAGGAGAGAAAAATAGGACAGAAAAAAGGAGAGAAAAAAAGGAGAGAAAAAAGGAGAGAAACATATATATATACTCTTCCTCAAGACACATACGCACACATGCGTGCGCACGCACACACACATATATATACATATGTCTATATGTCTATTTCTCTCCCCCCCTCTCTCTCTCTCTCTCTCTCTCTCTCTATATATATATATATATATATATATATATATACATATATATATGCTAACTTAATAGGGCCCTATTGGGCCTTGGGCGCAAGAATGACACAACATGCATTCAGTATATATTACATTTTATTAAACTTGACCAATATTTTTCAAGCAATGAACAAATCTCATCAAAATAATGATATGATTTCTCGACATAGACCTTATTGCAAAGCTGCAAGGTAAACAACATTCTTTGTCTTCCCATTCGGGGGTCAGTACAATTTTTTCTGTCTAAACTCTTTCTTTCTTTTTTGTTTGTTTGTTTGTTTGTTTGATTGCTTGTTTGTTTGTTTGTTTCTTTCTTTCTTTCTTATACTCTCTCTCTCTCTCTCTCTCTCTCTCTCTCTCTCTGTTAATTGTTTCCAACTTTAACCATCACCAGTACCACCACCATCGCCGCCACAACTGCCATTCAGACTTCTAAGGCGACACCATTCAGATTTCTGATGCCACCACCATCAATACCTTTCACTTGACCGCATTGCCCTCCACCACCATCACCACAGTCTTTCACATCACTTACTATCACCATTGTCCCTGACTGCTTCAGCTGCCACCACCATCACCACTACCACTATCATCATCGTCGTCTCAGCCTCTATCGCAACTACAGCTCATACTATTACTATCACCCCATTACCATCACAACCGTCAATCTACTACCTTCTCTATGACTACTGTTACTCTCAGCCAAACAGGAGCAATGGTAGGAGTGTCAATGAATAGTGAGAGATGAGGTCTAAGTGTGACACACTGATACACAGGAATTAGTTTTCGCATTAATTATATGAGATGTTTAATTTTGGGGAATCTTTATTTCAGTTAAAAGGTATTTTATATATATATATAT
>NC_068982.1:20336960-20339324 GCF_001194135.2 Octopus bimaculoides
ATATATATATATATATATATATATATATATATATATATATACAGACAGCTACATACACACGCATGCATGTGTGTTTTGTCTGTGCTACTTACGTATTTTATATTATGTCCTCCCAAAAATACTGAGTAATAAAGACCCTGTTTATTAAAAAAAGTTTTAGTTTAAACATTTAATAAAATTCATAGTTAGAACGGAGTTTTTTTTTTTATGAATGCCTGTTTTGAAACTGATAACAATTCTGGTCCCACTACTGTTATCAGGAGCGACGCAATGGAATCGTAAATATCATCAAATATTCCCGTTTGTATTTGTGCAGTTTTGAACGATAAGAATTATCATTGAAGTATACCGTAAAAATAAGCCTCGTCTTTCGAACGCGGAGAATATCCTACACAATCTCTTTGTCCAATCCTCTTCACTGCAAAATCTCTTCTATGTAGGTCCTTATGGTAGTGTGTAGATGCCCCATCTTAAACTCTGCAGCTGCACAATCTTCTTGAATACTTAGTATGGCAGAGGATCGCAGCAAATCCAAATAAGTACGACCTGCTATTGCCTTCTAAATATAAATGTCCATTCAACCTTAAACTTCAGCACCTCTCCCATCTGAGCTCCGATGAAGATGCCCTCCTTGAGCTTAGCAGAACTCAGAGCTGGGAACATTGTGCACAAGTTTTGGAAGGTAGCGCCATTTGTGTCCATGCCTTCACGAAATTCTTCATTAAACTAAGCTTGATATTAAAAGGAGGAAGAATCACCTTGTTCATGTCACCAGAGGATTTTTTGGACACTGTGTTCATCAGGTACGAAAGTGCTCCTAGATCCCCAGTCCTTCTGCTTGTTGTGCTGGGACACAGCCCGACTGTCCCAGAGACAGAGAAAACAACGCTAATTTCTGAAATCTGTTTGCATATCCATAAGGAGCCTAATGACCTTGCGGCCCACGCAGAGACTCCACTGGTAGTGTTTGTACTTGACAGCCCCCAAAGGGTGCTCCGTATTGTCACGATTCCTGCAGATGGACTGAGTAGGCAATGGGAATGCTGGGATATTTATTCCCATTCTGCATATGCACAGTCTTCAGACATCGCTTAGAAGGGTCTATGAAAACACGCCAGTCTGAGGGATTGTGGGAAACCAAGGAAGGTGAACAAGCCAGAGACATTTGTGCAGTAGCACAACCTGTTTTCCACATCAAAAAACGAAGCAAAGCATTGGATCAGTGTCCTGGAACTGGTGATACATCTGCCTTGACCAGGTTCCACTGCCTTAAGCCAGGATGCCAGGAGCTCTGACTGCTGCTTAGATATATACAAATCAAGGGTAAGGTTATTCAGATCTTTCTCCGTGATCCAGTTGAGCTCATTGCCACTTGATCCTGAATAAACCGAGGCATTGCCTTCACATGAGAGCGACTTGGCAGAATTTCCCCAGAAGGCATTTCTTCATCTGATGCAGGAAGAAGATCCTTATCTGCTGGGAGTGTAAGGACAGAGAGATCATCTGAATGAGGAACAGGTCTTATAGCTGAGAGAAGGCAGGGGTATTTGATCTTTCTTTTAGAAGAAACATTGAAACTCGTTGTATTTGTTTGACACAAATAGCAATCATCTGCATTTTTTCGTGGCTCTCTCCAGACTATCGAACAGCAAAGTTGAAGGCTACCTTCTTGCCGTTAAACCATGCAGTTGGTTCATTGTAGCAGGGTTTACAACAGATGAGTGGCGACCAAGAATTTTTCTGATCGCAAAGTTTATCATCAAAATAATGAAACTAAGCAGTTCTGAGGAGAGAAGTAATTGCTCGGTGCTGTACAACTATCGAGACCCCCCACCCAAGTAGCAGAATGAATTTGTCTTTTTGATGCATCCTCAGTGGTATGAAGTGCCTGAATCCATTGTATAGATATGTATCATGGAAAACAAAGTAAAAATTGATCATATATATATGGTAACGTGAAATGTCGTAAAATCATGATAACGTATATCTCAAAAACTAGAGGTGATGAGTGAAAACTGGTTTTGTATCTAAAATCATCATCCCAACTTTAGGCTGGAACAACTATTTTTATGTTGCCTTAATTTCTCTGTGAACCGGTGCTGTTATTATTATTATTATTATTTTATGTTTGACTTTTGTTTTGCATTTGTACAAGTTGGATCCAAGTCTCACCCAGAGACCTCAAGAGACAACAAGTTAGAAGTTCATGTAGGTGTTATGCCTAGGGTACCATATATTTGGATTTGTACAGTTTTGTTCAAGTGAATGTTTAAGAAACCATAAGAAAATTATGTTTGCTTTAAAATTTGAGATCACATAGACAGTATTTTACGTAGGATATGGGCAGTTCCCATGAGCACTATC
>NC_068982.1:20342811-20347950 GCF_001194135.2 Octopus bimaculoides
TAGTAAGTCACCCTGGAAAATGCCACATGAAATTCTTACATCTCCAGCATTTAGAGATTCATTGTCATTGTTCAACATCAGTGTGGTTCTCCATGATCTCATACTTACAGATAAAAAGTTTCGCAGAGTAGGAGCTATTTTATTATTATTATTATTATTATTATTATTATTATTATTATTATTATTATTATTATTATTATTATTATTTTAATTATTATTATTTATAAACACTCAACAGATTAGGCTGTTAGATATGAAAACATCCTAACATCGGGCAACAACGAGTAACCTTAAATGACAAGAACGCTCCTATGTATCCTAGCTGTCCCTAATAATATTGTTTTTTTGGAGCTGTACTAAACTGGGTTTTATGCCTATTTTTTGTATCCATCTGTTCAGATCTTTAGGGATAATTCCCAAAGCATTTATTAGCTACCCACACGTTCCATAGTCTCTGTAAAACAGTAGCTAGGTCCTGGTACGATGCTATTTTTCCTATACTCCTCATATTAACTTTTTCATCATTTGGGACAGTAAAGCCAGTTATCTGGCACTTACTGTTCTCTTTGTCTACTACTACTACTACTACTACTACTACTACTACTACTACTACTACTACTACTACTACTAAATCAGGTCTTCTAGCTTTCTATTACTCGGTCAGGCTAAATGTTAAAGTCTCACGACATCTTATATTTCTTACTTTATATTACTTTTCTTTTTTCATGTCCATACCATTTATCAGTATGTTCAAATCCTAGCTTTCTACATAGCACACTGTGGATTTCTCTCCCTAGATTGTCATGTCTTTTCTTGTATTTTCTCTGTGCCAGCATGCTGCATTCACTTACTATGTGAGTAACGCTTTCCGAGGTCGACTTTTCCATTCATCCTTTCGGAGTCGATAACATAAGTACCTGTGAAATATTGGGGTCGATGTAATTTCAACCCTTGAGCTTTTGCTAGAAAGGATAATTACGATTATTATATTAAAGTGACTGCTGTTGTTGCGTAGTAATGCTAAACAAACGTTGAAACGTTATCTTCTGTTTAACTAGTAAAATGTATTAGGTGCTAGTTTTAACTAAAATTGTTTAAAATAATTGAAATATAAAAGACATCAGAAATAATAATTGCTGTTGTTCGTCTTTAACAAACAGATACACGGTTGTTAACGATCTTCGCTAATATTGATTAGTATTTATAATGACAAAATTCAGCGTATGATTTAGAGTGCAGTGTGAAGATACAACACATTATTTGAAATGATTGATACAAAAGAGGGGAAAAAAAAATTCTGCCTTCCTCGACAATTTTTTTTATTTACACCGCATTGGAATTCTTAAATCAATACACATGACGTTTTTGTTTCCTAGGTAACAAGTGAGTTGCACACTTCTCAACAAATTTAATATTTACTTTTTAATATGGTGTTGTTTATTACCATTATTTTCTAGCTTTAAACGCTTGGTGGCCTAATTTAGTTTATACTCAATAAACACATGCCATCTCCCTTTCCGTGTAATTTGTACAGTAAATGAGCTCTTTGTGTGACAATGACTTCCACATAAAACATCACAGATGGCGCTCTCCTGACAGTTCTTCTTGACAGCTGTATGTTCTTCAGTCTGCTTCGTATCCATTAGAAAACAATGGCGCGTATTACTGTGAAGGATGATACTGATTACGATTGTCATGATTATGAGAAAATCTTTGTTCATACTACTGTAGCCATTAGTTATGATGTCTATAGCAGTTGAGATGGAATCAGTGAATGAATGAAAATATCAATATTGCATATGAAGAACGCAATGACGAATGGAATTTACCTTCTGATATAATGATACTGAGGTATTAAAATAGCATTTCAGTTCAGATGTCAGCTATATCGTGATATATGTGAAATTTTCTTGACTCGTTTTCAACGTTTATAAACCATAAATTCTACTAAATGCCTAAAATATCTTTAGTGTCTGTTATTTTTGTCATCTCATTCCTAGTTGACGTTTGGTGTTTTATTTATATGCAAATAATATATAAATATAGACAACAAAACAGCGAGCATTTTGCTACAGCTATTTTAGTACTGATATTTGTACAGCGACGTTAGATTATTTGGCATTTCAAATACTTGCGCACAAGAATATTTTAAATTAACCATACATGCACACACAACTGTGCCGCGTGTGTGCTGCTCGGAGTTAGTAACGAGTGGACTAGATTTCTGGGTAGTCGACAAAGAATGGAAGTGAAAAAAATGAGAAATACATACAGACAGATATATAAAGAGAAAGAATGAGGAGAATATAATGATATATATATGAAACATTTAAGTAGAAAATGGACTACTTCTTCTTCTTCTGCTATCACCCCCCCCCCCAAATTTCCTTGCTCTTACTTATACGTATTTCTTCCCATTCTTCTTTTACCTCCGCTACCCAACATCTCTAATAAGTCATCAGACAAAAAGGGTAACTTTTACGTTCTTTGCTACTTCACATTTCTTTTCTGAATAACTACTCCTCTCTTTCAAACATGTAAAAAGTGCTTGTCCTAGTCGTAAAGTGCTACTGTTTCCGAAACGTTCACTTGCTTCAATTGTAGTCATTAATTTTCTTTTTATAAATCCCCATAACGATTTTGATATTAAGTGCACTTCCAAAATTTTTACACAGTTCGATTAGGTGTTCTGCCAGCTAATGTACTGCATATATAGGTTAGTGTGACAACCGTCTGAGCAGTCGATTCTAAGAAAATTATTTCGATGTTCGTAATAACGTTTTGAGAATCTTGAAAGTAGTAGTTTGCCACTTCAACTACTCGCGCTACTCCCTCCACTTTTTATCACCTTTCTATTTTTTTAACATTCTGCACCGAAAGCGAAGCCCAACATATAGCAACCGGAGACCTCAGACTCGTCTAGTTCGAAACCAACATCCCTATTCATTAATTTCATTCTTATTATCTCATTCATTACTCATCGAGTGTTCGTATCTACTCATCTCCCGCACAATACACGCTACCTCCCTAAAATTACCGAGTGCCTTCACCAGCAGCTTTGCTATCCTCCTGCCACTTCTCGCCTACAACCATCTTCGATTTTACTGTATTCGATTTTTTGCAATCCCCATACCAATAAACATCTTTACTCTATATCCGTTTCCGTTAGTTAATGCTTGATAGCCTAGATCTGCTACTCTCTTAAAAATTCTATTAACCTTAAACATCCGTTGACAAACAATTAGTGCTAGTCTCAATTGATTAATTAATTTTTTTTGTAGTAGCAGTGGAATAATTAGATATGTTAAATCGCGTATGTGTATACGCGATTATGAAAAGCTATCTTTTCAAACACACCAGTAATTAACTATTTTAATCCACCAGCTTCCTCGCTTCAGGTCAATTCCATGATGTTTGTGCATTTGTGTATAAAAGTAATGTATATGTGATAATATTCTTCTATTGGAAGGTGGTGAGCTGGCAGAAACGTTAGCACGCCGGGCGAAATATTTAGCAATATTTCGTTTGTCTTTACGTTCTGAGTTCAAATTCCGCCGAGGTCGACTTTGCCTTACATCCTTTCGTGGTCGATAAGTTGAGTACCAGCTGGGTTGATCTAATCGATGTGCCCCCTTCCCCAAAATTTCGGGCCTAGAGTAGAATAGAAGATTCTTGTACTAAGTAATGGAATGGGCTGGTAAAATGCTTAGCGTTAATTCGTCAGTCTTTACGTTCTTAGTTCAAATTTCATAGAAGTCGACTTTGCTATTCATCTTCTCTGGGTTGATACAATAAGTGCCAGGTGACCACTGGGGTCGATATAATCGAATTATCACTGCCCCTAATTTGCTGCCCTTACGTCAAAATTTGAAATCAGTATTCTAGGTGCAGGGTTGCTTGAGTTTAGTAAATCATTTGTCTTTTGATTGTTTCAAACATTAATCTGCAGCTATGCTGAGGCACCACCTTGAAGAATGTTAATCGAGTGAGTCGACGCCAGTATCATGTTATATATATATATATATATATATATATATGTATATATACACATATATATATATATATAAGCCCGGTACCTATTCTATTGGCCTTTTCTACTGAACCGCTTAGACACGGAGAGGTAAACATATCAGCACCGGTTTTGATGCGATGATGGCGACCAATCACAGGCACGAAGACACGCACACACACATATATATATATATACACACATGGAAACTTTGAGTTGTGGCTGTTGGTACTGCCAACTACAATTGCTCTTGGAGTCAGACACTACGAACTCCTTTCGGTTTCTCTCTACCAAATCCACCCACAAAGCCTTAGTCGGTCCGATATTATAGTGGAAGACAACATTTGCCCAAGTTGCCACACTGTGGGACTGAACCCAGAACCTTGTGGCTTAGAAGCAAGCTTCTTACTGCACAGCTTATTCGGAGGATTCTAATTGTTTGTTGTTTAAAAATAAAGTTTGAAGTTGATAATAATACATCTTTAGCGTATGTTTTTACGCAGATTTTATGACATTTAAATTCTATAGATTTTATACGCCTTTCAGTGATGCATTCGGTATCTGTGTTAAGTCTTCTAACCGCATTGCTTAAATTCTCTGTACTCTACTGAAGAATGCACTCCTGCATCTTTATGGATTTGTTACTAATGACTGGACAATGCCTATAAACAAGGTTATGACAGACAGTGACGGATTGCATAATCTTTGATAGTATTTATAAACATAGAAATCCCCGACAGAAGCGAAGTTTTTTGGTTGTGATATATTGTAAATTTTGCAAATCAACCAAAGTAAGTAATCTTACAAAGAGATATATATTGCTGAGATCTCCTGTACACGAAAATATATGCAAATCATTTCAGTGACATCAGTATCGGAAAATGTTGCAGAAAAAAGATGCTTCAAATCTGTGGAACAGTAGATGGACGAGAAAGTAAGATCACTTGCTCTGGTTGGTTTGAAAACTTCAGATTGTATCAAAGTCAAAAACTTTGTTTCTGCAGGGGCTTTCTATGCTTATAATTTTAGGAAAAGTTGCCTTCTGCTTCACTAACGCATGGTGAACTCGTACAAACACACACACACACACATTAACTTTCTCTAACAAACTCTCTCACTCATCACTCACC
>NC_068982.1:20348008-20350401 GCF_001194135.2 Octopus bimaculoides
CCCCCCATAAATACACAGTGACATATAAACGCAAACAGTGTATTTTTGAACAATGCGCAAAAATTATCAACTGAAACCTGTTTAGGTGAGACAGTGTGAATCTTGTAAAATAAACATGATATCTCCAGCTGATATATGTATTAATGCGTCTCAACTCCGGTGATAATCATATACATTTTTCACCGGTATATTTACACACCTACACAAACACCCTAATGCTTATAAACATACACTTAACTCACACACACACACACACACACACACACACACACACACACACACATATATATATATATATATATATATATAGCCATATTAATGCTCTTACACTGCGAAAGTAGAAAATTCTAAAGGATTATTATGTGAAATTATTTACCGTCCAGAAATAAGACTGTACATAGACAGGGACAATTTTCTGCAGTCAGAGTTAATGGTTGTATGGTATCCTTGAAACGCTTTCGGAGTTTGTAATGAAAGCTGAATATGTTTTAGAATTGCTCTGTAGCCCCGGAGCCATCTAGAGTAAAAGAAAGTGGTCTCATATGAATTGAATACATTCTTTTGTTAGCTCCTATTCAATGAAGTGGTAAGAAAGTGGAGTTGTTTTTGTTCATTTTGTTGTGGTTGTCAGTGTTTTTGTTGTCGCTGTTGTTGATCTTGCTGACAGTGGTGGAAGATTTAGTGCTGGTGGTTCTATTTAAACCCAATTCAAACCTTAAACGGTTTTGAACCAATAACAATGGCCAAGTATGATCTTGTATTATTTTATCCGATGTTTTCTCCGCCTTTTTTAAGAGTAATATACGATGTCAGGCAGCGTGGTTGTTAATTTGAGTTAATTACGACGTAATACTCTTTTACTCTTTTTCTTGTTTCAGTCATTTGACTGCAGCCATGCTGGAGCACCGCCTTGAGTCGAACAAATCGACCTAGGACTTATTCTTTGTAAGCCTACTACTTATTCTATCGATCTATTTTGCCGAACCGCTAAGTTACGGGGACGTAAACACACAAGCATCGGTTATCAAGCGATGTTGTGGGGACAAACACAGACACGAACATATACACACATACATATATACGTATATCCGACGGACTTCTTTCAGTTTCCGTCTACCAAATCCACTCACCAGGCTTTCATCGGCTCGAAACTATATTAGAAAACACTTGCTGAAGGTGCCAAGCAGTGGGACTGAACCCGGAACCATGTGGTTTGTAAGCAAGCTACTTACCACAGAGCCACTCCAAAGCCTAAATAAAAAAAGCATGAATAAAGGATATAGTTCTAATTGAATTGACTTTGTTTTAAATGTCACTGCATTTTATTACACTAAGGATAATCCTTTCTACTGGAGGGAGAAGGCCACAAATTTCGGTGGGGAGGAGAATAGTTGATTACATCGATCCCAGTGTCTCACATATTTATCTAGCCCCGAAAGGATAAAAAGACAAAGACGACCTTACCAGAATTTGAACTCAGAACGGGCGAAATACTGCTAAGCATTTCGTACAGAGTGCTACCAACTCTGCTAGTTCGTCGCTTTCGTTTTTACACTACGGATAATAGTGTACTATATGTAGAAGGATGTGATTCCATTACTGAATAAGTTTAAACAATGAAATTACTATATATGTATTGCTATATATGAATATAATTTCATTTCGAATCGTATTTACGCTATTTCTTTATACCTTCAGTTATTATTCACATATTTTGGCGCACTTATTATATCAATCACGTTGTTTATGAGATCCGTTTTAATGAAATATTATGAAAAGTTTAATAATTAATATAGAACAGCATGCATGTAACAATGACCTAACATCAATGAAAATATATAAAAAACGAAATAATCTATAGAATTTAAAATATCGAAATTCCATTTACAAATTTCACTTTTCCCATTTTGTTCTGCTTTGCATCCGTTTCTTTGTTCATTTAGAATATAATATACAAGTGATCTTAGAGAAAATAGACACAAATTGTTTTGTTTTAAAGAAAGTTTAAAGTTCATTAACATTACGATCATAGAACTCATTATATTATCTACAGCGTCATCAAGTGTTACACACAGTTTCAAATTCTTTGTTGAAACCGTACACAATTTTACGGTCGCATGTTTCGTCAGTAGTACATATGAGGATGTAAAGATGCACATACAAATAAAGGATTTGATTCAAATAAATATTAGGTAGCATGATATAATTATGCATCAACACAAAGACACATATATGTGTGTATGTTCTGTGCACATGCACACTGATATGGTAATAGACGCACACACACACGCACGTACATGCGTATATACATTATATTTATTTTTCTCTCATTTCTCTCTCTCTCTCTCTCTCTCTCTCTCTATATATATATATATATATATATATATATATAT
>NC_068982.1:20350584-20354759 GCF_001194135.2 Octopus bimaculoides
TATATATTCCTCTATTTACATAATATCGAGTTGTCATTCATTTTTTTGTCATTTTATTATTATTAATATATATATATGTATGTATGTATATGTATGTATGTATTTATGTATGTATGCATGTATATATGTATGTCTATATACATATATGCATGTATCTCTATACCTATTCCTTTATTTATTTATGCGTTTCAGCTAAGTGGCTGCGGTCATGCTGGAGCACCACCATGACTTTCCTTCCTTATGCTATCTGCACGTTCCTTGCATGGCTCTCTTCCGCCAGCTGACGTAGTCCAATCAAGACTTTCGATGGCACATCTGGTGTAGAAGAGAATTTGACATCGCTGCCCTTAACTGTGACTCATTTCGAGCCATCGCTTCGTCTGGTATTGTGGATAGGAAAGTGTCGAGTTTTGTTTTGAAGACCTCTACATCCATGTCTTGCAGGTCTCTCAATTGTTTTGGCAGGGCACTAAAGAACTGAGGTCCTCTGAAATCGAGGCTGTTGCAATACCTTGTTCTTACGTGAGATGAAGTGGACGGTACCCTTGATACTATACAGTGGTTACCTGTGCGGGCATTCGTATAGTACTTGTTGCCAAATTTTGGTATTAGTCCTTCTAGTATTTTCCATATGTAAATTATTACGAAACACAGTTCAACATAGAAAACATATCGGATAACCCCTACCTGTTGAAAAACAGACCCAAAACCCACGCAGAAATTACCTCCAATTTATCTAACTCAAACCACAGACATTTTAGGGGACACAACTCCACCGACCTAACCTCCCTTATACCCCAAAATAACATTCAAACAACAAATAGGAATTCAGCTCGTAATAGAAAATCTGGATGTAATTTTCAAGGACCCCTACATACAAATCAAAAGATCCAGCCACGCCTCCAGATTAACCTAAACTTTCGGGAAGCACTACCTACCAGTCTACCCCCAACATCTAAAAAGCCAATGGAAAAATTTGCTTCCTAGACTTAACCCTCAATATGGATACTTAAAGCATTCAACTAGACACAACCTAACTAGACAACATAACTTTTCCCTCCACCCACATTACAAAATAAAAAATAAATTTAACCCAAACTACATCAACCATAGACAATATAACAACCCTCAGTACAACCATAATCTAGTCCGCTATACAGTCACCCCACTACAGTCATACTACCACAGACACATTACACACCCATTTTCTCTTCCTGAAACCAAACACAATAGAGACCTCCCGCAACAATCCACCTACTACAACACTTTTTTAGACTTACATTCAGAGAAACAGTGATGTGAAATGCATCAAAATGTACAAGAATAACCGAAAAGAATCAACTTATCAAAGAAAATCCTAAGTACTACACAAACTAAAATTCTAGCAAGAGGTTTAAAGTTTACACCAACCCCTCGCAGATCGAACCCAAATGAAATTAAGGATAACACTATGGATTTTTGTCGCAAATTGCGCTTCACAGAAGCACTCCACAACTACACTCAACAGTGAAAAAACAAAAGCGAATACCGTCATACAAAACGGAGAAATGAAACACCTGATTTTCCTTTCAATACCCTACAAAAACAAGGAATTATATCCAACCTTGACACAAATGAGTGGAAATACCTAATCGAGTTAAAAAATTATATAAACCTGACCATTAAAGAAGCCTATAAAGGAAGTGCGGTAGTAGTGATGGACACAAAGTAATATAAAAATTCAATACTCTCCACGATGGAAAACAATATTTACTATGAGAAGATAATACAATATAACCCACAGAAGTCACTTAAAAACTTATCCCCCTCACTTCAAATACATGGAACGGGCCTCACTAAAAACGAAATTGACTATTTATCCAATTTTAAATAGAGACCAAGTCTATTTTACGGATCACGTAAAATACACAAAAATCTACATATTTCTAAAGCTTGCAAAGATTCTCCAAGCCTATGCATTAATGTTCCTCCCACTACTGAACTCAAACTAAGACCCATCATTGCTGGCCCTGCTTGTGAAACTCACCGATGGAGCAATTTCCTCGAAATCTTACTCAAACTGTTTCTAAAATATGTGAAAAGCTTCATCAGGGATGATTCAGACATGCTTAACCACCCACCGAAGAGAATAAATGAAGGATCCCTGTTAGTATCATTCGATGTGGTGAACCTGTACACCAATATCCCAAACGATATTAGCATACAAACAATCACCTCCTGGCTAGAAAAATACTCAGAAGAAATCCCAGGACCCATCAACTACAGATTCGTAATTGCAGCACTGAAACTTATCACACTGAACAATTATTTCATGTTCGATACAATCTAATATCGACAAAAAATGTGAAATTGCGATGGGAACCCGAGCTGCCCCAGTGATCGCGAACCTTGAAATATACTTAAAATATACCAATCATCACTACAGAAATATGGCACCTCATTTCATTGTTACTTAAAGGAGAACTGGAAGAGGTATTTAGATGATTGCTTCATACTTTGAAAGATAGCATGGACAAACACCTCGATTTTAAAATAATGCTCAACAATATCAGTAGCAACACAACAATAAACAACTCCCTTTTCTTGGCATCCTAATTAAAATAGTCAATAACCATATCGAAACAGACATCTTCTACAAACCCAGATTTAAAAAAGAAATACCTATTATTCAGCTCATACCACCCAAAATACATAAAATTAATATACCTTATAATATAGCGAAAATAATCTGTACCATAGTTTCGGACACCAATACTCCTGAACGAAGACTCCTTGAACTCAGCTCAATACTAATCAAGATACATTACCCAACATCATTAATAAATGATGGGATTAAACGACCAAAAGAAATAGACATACGCACATTAAGGGAAGTCAACCGAAATACTACACCAGATTTAAAAATACTCCCATACATCTCTACACATAACTCTAGAAACAACGAAGCCTTCAACATTATCACTCCAAATTTTCCAATTCTCACAGGAGATAAAACAATGAACAAAATTGTTTGGCTCACACAAAATTATCAAGAGCAAAATGCAACCGAAATCATTGAAAATATATTAACCAACGCAAGACTTTATCTATTAACAACGGAACTAAAAGTGAAAAAATGCGGTAGGCCTAACTGTGGCACATGCCCCCGCCTTTTGGAAGGTACAGAGTTCCACTTTAAACAAGGTGAAATATTTAAGATTAAATCAAATTTCACCTGTGCCTCGGAAAACCTAATCTATGCCATTACCTGCTTGGGGTGCAGTAATCAATATATCGACCAAACAGGAATATCACTCCGTCGAAGAACCACTCTCCACAAAGAACAAATCCGTCACACAATACAGACAGATACAGGTCAGTGAGCACTTAGATAGGTGTGCTAGGAACCTTAATCCTAATTTCCTAATTTTCCCCTTCTATCGATGTTCACAGAACAACTCAGTACAACAAAGAATGAATAAAGAAGCAACTTTCATCAATAAATATCATCCACAACTTAACATGAACATAATATAATACAGAACACTACTAACCTTATCAATAATGCCACTAACACCCATACATTCTTTATACCATTCACATTACAGTATTATATCGACCCTAACTGTACCACGTCCAGAACTACTTACCTCCCTTACACAATCTTTTATACTCGGGAACTAGTAGAGCTGACACCGTTTGATAATCGGTGCGCATTCAAAGCCAGTGAACAGTAATGACGACACCGGTTTTACTTTGAATCTCTTTAACAATTCAAAATAATGAGTTTAATTCCTCTTAATTCTAACTCAGCTTATCTCATTGTATTTATTTATTGCTATTTTTCATAAAAAAACCTTTATTTTATTTTTGATATTCAATGTGCATTTTCGATTTTTTTCCTCTTTCTTTCACCATATTTTTTCCACGTTTAGTTTCTATTTTCATTTTGAAACATATTTTCTATGATGTATATATATATATATATAGTAACAGAATTAATATTTTCTGACCTATATCTGCTACCAGAAAATATGAATTCTATTACAAATAAACTCTCGTGAGAGTGAGTTCTTTTGTGTTGACCTCTTTATATATATTGTACTCAAACATTATATCTATCTATCTATCTATCTATCTATCTATCTATCTATCTATCTATCTATCTATCTATCTATCTATCTGTCTATCTATCT
>NC_068982.1:20355300-20360156 GCF_001194135.2 Octopus bimaculoides
TATATATATTACATAAAATGCGATAAGTAAGCCAAGGCTGTGAGGGGTTTTCAGGACTTTAATAATGAAAAGGATATAGATGTAGTCTCACAGCATTTTCTGGGATATCATGGATATCCCTCTATCAGGGACGATATATATATATATATATATATATATATATATACTGCAACATCAACCGTTGCTTTCAGCGTAGCGCACACACTCTACCACTGCTGCCATCAAACTTAAAGTGAACATAATATAGAGGCCTTCAAACAGATTTTTTATTGTCAACGTTATATATCGTTGTATATATTCACAACTGCATTGCATTTATCAATGTACATTAATAGAGAACTGTATTTATTTTGTTGCCGATTACCGAATCCTCACACCACATCTCTTCAGCCAAAACAAGACCTACATGAACAAAATGTTGCGAGACTGAAATTTAGAGACTTACTATTTCTAGCGTGCTTTTCACCTCCTTTCTTCGATTCATTTACAATAGCTGCAAATAAATTATTTCTAATTTCTAACGGCTGGCAGCAATAAGGCTCGATTGACTAATTCGAACGAATCTACTGTCATTTCAAGTTTGCTTGAACCAAATTAAATGTCATATGTAACAATTGAAACGTGAAAATATATTAACCGTTGCTGATGTCTAAGTTTTCTGTGAGTACTGGTTGACAAATATTTTGACACCAAGAATTTACATCACGTTATCAAAGAAAGCAACAGTAGGATGTTTCCTCACTCAATTCATTCTCAATCCAATGGTTCCACTGATTTAAAAATGTAACTTTGAACTAGTGTTTAGCAACCTAAAAACCACAAACCGTAATATTTCAGTTGAAGGAAGAAATGTGTTTCTGTGAAAATAATCTGGAACCCTGTAACATTAATGTACATTATGCAAAAGTTAAAACAAACACTTTGGTTCCAGCTAATGTATTTCACAATGTGGATCCGCAAATAGTAGTTTTGGGTGAATAATACACACCCAAAGGCTTGTCAACTTTTTTTTACATATCCACTTTCTCAGATATTCATTCAAGAGAAGTATCGCGTTAGAGGTTCTAACGTAAGCTCAGAATACACCACATCAAATCTTGTGAAGTAAAGTAGCTGTATGTTACCAAGGAAGACGTTTAAAGCAGTAAATGAATAGATCAATAAGCCAAAATAATGCGTACAACAGCAGCTGAACATCACCAACAAAATAGCACTAAAAAAAAAAAAATATCCTCTGTAGAGTGGCATGACGAATCCCTTATTAATTATCGAAGGAAATTTAGAAAGACTCGATCACTTTGAAATTTAGACTCGCTTCTAATTCTTCTTTTCATATATTAAAAAATGACTGATGAATGTGACATCCTCTCCCCACTCATAAACCCTGTGAGGCATACATTTCGGTAACCTGGATATAATAACGACAATAATTAATAATAAAATCACCTTAGAAACAGGTTCCTTATAATGTTCTGAAAGAGTGCTGGCATCAACTTATTTCATCTGGTTCATCTCCAGATTAAATCGATGAACGCAGGCTATATATCTTTAATCATTGAAATTGTTTAAGTTATGAGAATAACAATTATCATTATGACTCCATTGCAAACTAGCATGGTACACGCGGTGTGAGTTTCTGCTGAAAAGGGGTTCTGAAAAAGTTCAAATTGTGTGATGAAGTGGAAGGTAATTTAATACTGATTCAAAATAAATTGACATCGAAAGACCTTCGAATATGTTGTGCGTAGAATTCTGTTAGAAACCCATTCGTATTTGGAGTCCCTAGGAAGTTACTATACTGGATTACGTAGTTGCCGAAACGTCATATATTCGTCAGAAATCCTTCATGCATAACTCTGAGTTGTTAGTCTCTCCTGATATGACACTGTTTCAGTCTAATTTTCTTCATTGTTTATATAATATCACAAATGATATTAAGAAACATTTAAAGACATCTCAGAAGCCACACGGTCAATAAAATCATCAATGAATGACAGCAAAAGAATCTGAATTTCCTACACACACAGGTTTTCTGTTCCCTATCCAGAAGCAAACAACTTGTTTCGTTGGCATTAGAAAATTCAGTGACACTCCGTTCTCTAGTTGTTTTCCTTTATTTCCTTAATGTAAGTCCGTGTTTCACTTTGACAGTGGCAACTTTCTTGCATATCATCCACTCGTACCTATGATAAGTCAAACAGAAACTCAGTACAATCAAGTACTAGGGCACAGAAGAGGATCAACATTCTCAGTCTTACATCCCAGAAACCTAGTAACTCCCCAGGAGCATATTTTTCTTTTATCTTTTTGAATTAATGATTTTCTTTAGCTTAAGCGTAGTTTTAACTACATGTCACCAGATTCGACGAATCTGCTAAAGCTAGAGACACTGTTATATTCTTCAAACCAAGTAAGCTTATTTTAAAAAAAGATATGATAATAGCATATGACACAATAAAAACATGTACAACCAACCAACCAGCCAACCAACCAACCAACCAACCAACCAACCAACCAACCAACCAGACGTTCTATGTGAGAATGTCTGAGTGGGAACACGAACCGTACTTTTGCTAATTGATTTAGGTGCGTATGTAGTAGTAAGCACATGCTTATATCCTCTCAACACTTTTATAAACACATTTGTGTATATCTGTACATAATATGGTATATGTTAATCTTATCATTCATTTAACTGCAACAAACATAACGCTAGGTGCACTAGCAATATGAAAGATTCTTAATTCTTGGCCCAACTAGCGTAGCTAATTTTACCAAATTGGATTTGCGATTGTTTATGTTGATTGGCCATTCGATTCAAATTTTATATTGTTATACGTGTATGTATTGGTAACATCACACTATCAGACAAGGAACCACTATGTGATCATACGATCTCTTAGAAATTACTGACAAATCTCCCTTAAATATCATTATGATCACATTAAATATTAGTATTAGATAGACTATTTCAACGAAAGACAGGATAATTATAGAGTTACCGATCTGGAGATAACACTCGTACCATACGAATGGAAGAATATTTTTACTGATTGATAGTCAATATTCTTATTCAATAATTGTTCCTCCTCTCTAGTTCCTAATACGAATGTGCATAAATGTATAAATGTATAAATCCAAATCTGCGTAATAGTTTAAAAGTCTTTTAAATAACAGAAAGTGGGCTCTAGTTCAACATTACAACTAAATGTATAACACATTGAAACGCTGCAATTAATCATCCTGAGAAGAGGACAAGAGAAAGCTTATTTATGGTAGCTGTGTGTTGTAATTTACGTCTTGATTAAAGGTGTACATATAAGGCGTTCATGTTCTGTATCTCTTAATCACGTAACACACACGTGCGTGCTCACATACATGCACATGTATACATACACATGTACATACATATACATGCAGACACACACACACACACACGCATACACATACGCATACACGCACACACTTATATGTCTATAAAGCTAAAGTTAAGTTTGTATGCGCGCGTGTGTGTGTGTGTGTGTGTGTGTGTGTGTGTGTGTGTGTGTGTGTGTATTCGAGAAGGAATTAAAGAAAGATATAAAAGGTGAATGAGGTTTTAGAAATATATTATCGCTATGTCGTAAATCTATATTCAGTAGTCTCGTGCCATTATTGTCGGATGAGCCTGCGATTTCAATATGTTTCCTGTGCTTTTGGATTGAGGCAGGAAGCACGCAACAAGACAGCCTAAAATGTCACTATGTGTACATGATAAATGAAATGAATGCTTGGAAATAAGATAATACCAGCCACACCGCGTATCTGTATACGTAGCTTATTCTAGACGTTCAGACGTTGTGCTTTATAATTGCCTGACTTATACTGTTTTCTTAACTAGAATGGAATTTAAGACCATTGTAAACTGTTCCCCCGTATTTAGTAAGATTTGTAGTGAATGTCAGTGGTATTTTATGGGTATATAATTTTTGATGCATACCGTAGTTATAATAATGAATCAAATTTTGTTATTTTCTCCGTGCAATATGATTTGTGCGTTTTATAAACTATATTCACATAAACATATACACTTGGTCTTTAATAATAATACACTCCTCACACTATCAGAATCTGCTGTGAAGAGTGTTTTCATGACATCAATATGGAATAGAGTTTGTGGTATATAACAGTACAAATATAAACAGACGTACACCATATCACATTTCCCATATTTTAAGGTATGGTAGCCTTGTCTTTTATGTTGCAATACACTAAACCTAAACAGGAGTTACGTGAAAGAAGATTAAAGAATAAAGATTTATGTAAACATTCTTTATAATTTATAATCCATTTGGGTGTAATGAACAAATACATTATAAAATCACATTTTAATTAATACATTATAAACTGTGATTGTTTTGTACGTTTCCAGTCTGCATTGATCTGATGTATTGCTAAATAAATATTTAGTTCATTTTACAGATTTAAACCAGAGAGGTTTCAATAAAGTCAGTCAGCGACGCAACCAACCAACCAACCAACCAACCAACCAACCAACCAACCAACCATCCATCCAACCAACCACCCAACCAACCAACCAACCAACCAACCACCCATCCAACAACCAACCAATCATCCAACCAACCATCCAACCTACCATCCAACGAACCAACCAACCAGCCAACCATCCAACCAACCATCCAACCAACCAACCAACCAGCCAACCAGTCAACCAACCAACCAACCAACCAACCAACCAACCAACCAGCCAACCAGTCAACCAACCAACCAACTGACCAACCATCCAACCAACCAGCCAACCAACCATCCCACCAACCAACTGACTAACCAACCATCCAACCAAACAACCAACCAGT
>NC_068982.1:20360804-20364444 GCF_001194135.2 Octopus bimaculoides
TAACCAACCAACCAATCAGCCAACCAACCATCCAACCAACCATCCAACCACCCAACCAACCAACAACCAACCAACCAGCCAACCAGCCAACCAACCAACCAATCAACAACCAACCAACCGACCAGCCAACCAGCCAACCAACCAACCAATCAACAACCAACCAACCAGCCAGCCAACCAGCCAAACAACCAACCAACCAACCAATCAACCAGACGTTCTATGTGAGAAAGTCTGACTGGGAGCACGAACCGTACTTTTGCTAATTGATTTAGGTGCGTTTGTAGTAGTAAGCACATGCTTATATCCTCTCAACTTGTAAAACCTGAACAATAAAAAGAGAGGACGTAAATGATTAGCAGCAACTGGCTGGTAATCATTTGAATCTTAGTAAACTGTTCCAACCCTAATGAACACCACTGAATGGTCATCTCCAGAATTGAAATTATAACCGGAGAACCTTCGAATCAAAATATTAGCCACTAACCAATTAGCTTTCAGTGGACTGGATAAAGATATCTCATATTTTAAATTTCTTACATAGCGTTCTAAAACTTTCTTCATTTCAGGATTCAAGACACAAAAGTAATTCCTATATATACACGTGAGCAAATAGATATATTCATCTCTGTTTACATTGCCTCATTGGAACTCTCTCTTCTACAGCGCTCAGGCAACCGTGGGCTTTCAGAGTAGACTGGCCAGTTCGTGTCAGATCAGTTGCAATAAACCTTTCAGTTACCAATTACTTCTATACATTTACAGAGTTTCTTGAAAAAGCTCAAGTTGTCACTCTTCCATAAGCAGCAGTACTCTCACTGTGTAAGCATCAATTTCCAGCAACTGTAAAACCCCTTCATGGCTCCGATTGATAAACGAAGGAAATATAAAGCTGGCTTTAAGCTGCATTAGAAGCATACACCGTACTGCGAGAGAATAAGGTGTAATCGAAACGGTGGTAATAGTTTGGAGATTAAAGAAGATTTATTAAGAAGTATACTCAGAACAAAAACTGCAATGAGAGGAGGCACTGCATACTGGCCGATTCTAGAGAAGCATGTAGCAGAGATATTCCGTGGCAGCGTCAAAATAGATAGCTGTTTCTAGAAATAAACAACGAGCTCACCCGGCACCTTTAGCTACGATTTCAGTTTATCCTGGAAGTGTTGATGCTGTTGTCAGTTATTTTGCCACATTTATTTCCACCACATATCACTAGGAATCACTTTTCAAGGGTGTTTAGTTTTTTCTTTGACGGCATACACTAATTTTACATTTTCGCATAATCCTAGCACAGTTTCTATACTCACTTTCCGCCGTCTCAATTTCATTAGTTCGTGTGTATAACAATATTGAATCAATGGGTTAAGCATAAAGTTGTGTCGTGCGTCCAGCATTAGAAATTATTTAGATTGCTCATATTTCTCAATCAATCTTTTAACGAAGGCCGTGACATTAAATATTTTTGCAGCGATGATCGTTTCGGAAATGTGAAAAACTGAAAATTTCCGAAGTTGAGTTTTCGAAGGACAACATGGAGGGATGAAGGATTCTTTCTAGAATATAGATGTTGCGGACATTGCACAGCTCCAAGTTGCATTGACGATATTATTGAAATAACTCACGCATCTTTGCCAGCAACATTGCCAAATTAATATTTAATCTGCATTCAGTTGAGATATTGACTACAAAACATCAATGAACATATCATAAAATTCGTCTCTAGCAGCATGACCATCCTAATTTTGAGAATTGCGAATGCTCATAATTTGATTTTATTTGCTCTTGTATTTATCATGGCCTTAACTTATGAATGTTGCATTGAGTTAATTCTCCTATTAGGACAACCACGCAATGCAGCCTGTTATTATTGGTTGTTTTCCATCATTATTCATATTGATTTGAGTTGCAAAAGTTCGATGAGACACTATATAGTGTTTCTCAGATATGGTGCCCCAGGAAATCCGTGTAAACTGTCTGGGAATTGGATAGCTTGCGCTAACGTATCTGTTAAATTGTATATGTATTTCCACATTGCTCCTCTACTTTATTGAAAATTGACAAGGCTTTCGCGGTCTGGTGTCTAGCAGCAAAGTATATGACTATTATTTCGGGAAATGCTACCCACGTGTTTGTAGTCAATAACTGTCAAATGGTGACAATTTTTTTTATTTGGTTCTTAATAATTCGTACTGTCTCTTAACTTTTTCTGGCCCTTTGCAGAAACTCATAGACTATATTATAATAGTTGTCTTGAGATAAACTCAGCACATGTTGTTGACGAGTACTACATAAGGTATTGTTTGATTAACTTGCTGTTTCTTTTACTGGACGATATATTTAATATTTATATATGAAAATGTACTTTTAAAGAAGCTATATTGTTGCTATTAAATAAATCCAACCATGTTTCATTTTGCAAAAATGTAATAAATCATGACTACATTTTTCTTTGTGTTTTTGCTTCCATGTTTGCAGTTTATAAGTTTTCCAATCCCATCTTCAAAATTTTGTCCTTTGAGAGGTATCGTTTTTGCAAGAATAGCTTCGGAAATAAAGAAAATGGATGGTCCGGATAACTATGTAAAATAATCGATCAAATATAATTGATTGATGGCTATTTCCTTTCAAATATTGAAAAGGGACGATGTTTCATACTAGAGAAAATGAAAAAATAAAATGAAAGGAAAAAATATTGCAAAAATAATTCTTTATTAATGTAGGAGAAATATTGCAGAGCTTAAATTATTAAAATATGAACGAAGTATTCCAATCATGATTTATGGTGTATTTGGCGTGTTTACATTACATTTTATGAATTTCCATGTAACCTCGAATGCTCTATAAAATCATCTTCAGTGAAATGAAATTTTCTTGATTGGAATCACGCTGCGAATATAAAACTCTATGAGAAATATTTGGGTAGTTCTATAAGTGTAATAGACACATTTCACTGTAGTGAAAATAATTGTTTAAAGTTTATATAAGTTATATTTCCATATGCTTTATTCAAGCTTCCAATAAATCAAACTAAAGTGATACTCAAAGGAAAGTAAATGAAAACAAAACCCAAAAAATCTATCTTTCCCACATATACCGTTATTCTTCAAGAAGATACTTACTGTAGTGTATTTGACCAATATACAGAATTTTTTAACCACATACACACGCACCACAAGCACGGAAATTCAACATTATAAAAGTCGCATTGGCTGTAATCACAAAAAAATATCTGAAGTAATTTTAAATCATGACGAATTCAAGGGCCACCAAAGTGCACAAAAACACACGTTATCAAGGGAAATGCTTTTGCATTATTAAGCAATATAACAAGACGCGATGAGTTTTTGATAAATGCTACAAATTATAATTATTTAAGAAAATATTCTTCCAATCAACTCAACAGCGAGAGACCTTGTATATCTATTACTTTTATCTTCAAATATAGTACGTGGTTATTTGGACATCGTTGTGATCTTTTCTATAAAACGTAACAGTTTCAGTATTTTTAGTTATATAGTATTCATTTCATAACAGTTATTTATACTTGTGTGTACATGTCTCTTGTCCCGTGCATGCGCCATGGCTGTATGTGAGCATATATATATATATATATATATATATATATATATATATATATATA
>NC_068982.1:20365543-20368177 GCF_001194135.2 Octopus bimaculoides
ATATATATATATATATATATATACGTTCACAAAGCATTCATCACATTTATACTAACACATTTCCGAATACCTTTATGCATGCTCACACACTCTGTTGGCATATGTGTGTACGCTTGTACAATACATATCAAAGCCGTTATGGATAACATATATGCTATATATTTAATTCTTATCCCGTACTTATACACATACGTACAGGCGAATAAAGCTCACAAGAAACAGAAAATATTAGGCGGGTAGATATACAGAAATAATCACCTGGCGTTGTTCAATAGGGCATTGTTCAATAGGTAGAACAAGTGGTGAAGAAAAATACCATGCAAATGCAAATAGAAAATACGTATAGAAATATGCACGAGTAATGTTCAATGTAGTTAGAAGGATTCAACATTTAGTTGTCTCTTTAGCGTTCTGTGTTGGCCTACACAGATTATTTTTGTCTCCTGACTACTGGAGATTGTGATTCCATGTATTGTAGTAAATGTTTATTGAATGTCTTGCAACTCCTAAAACCCTGTAATCTTGGGTCGGAGAGCAAGTTCGAAGTTCACGTATTTCGGATAAACAAGATTTGACTGCGGGGAAGATATAAAGTATGGTTTCGTTTTTGTATTGCTCCCTATACCTTATCTAGAATGGCTTATGTCCTTGTAATGCATCTGATGATGTAAATGACCTCATGTATAACGAAATGCACATGCATATTTGCCCGGTGTACGTTTGACAGTATATTGTATTATATATTGACGCATTGAAAGGAAGAGGGGTGTGTATAAATTCCTCTTTTCTGAGAGATCAATCATTTTGAAGGCGATTTACGACTGCTCATATAACGATAACTTCACCTGAATTGTAGGAGAAACTTTGGGTATAATTATAGAAAATAAAAAAAGACAAGACATTCAAGATAAATGTCCAATATTAATGTTAGAAAACTACTAACATTAGCTACTTTCACAATTTTTTGGTCTTATATTTCTTCATTTCTCATATCTTAAAGGTAATTTTTTAAATTCTATGATTATTTGGTAAGTGCCGTGAGTTTTTATGATCCGCTGAGATGATCCAATTACACTATAATTTAAAATTGAATTCGCTATTTTTTATACAGTTGTTTTCTTTTGATAACCTTCTAAAAGAACGATAGCAATAATTGTAAAATACGTTATCTTAAAGGAATCACACGCTAATTGTACAAAGTATTAGAGATTAAATTGCGAACAGATTTTTTTGGATTAAGCGTAAGATTAAGATTCATTTCATGTAAAAATATTCAAATACTTAATACAAACAATAAAATAAATCAAAATTATATTGCTAAATTGCAAGCGTATATCTTCAGTTTTGAAGTTTGTTTGGAACATTTTGATGTATATCAACAACCTCAAAAATGTTATTATACATGCGATAGTTTGTGCTGTTTGCATAAAATATGCAGCACAATGGAAATACATGAAGACTGCATTATTCTATATTAGGCTCATTATCAAGAGAAAGAGAAAAATAGAAAAAAATGAAAGTGATATAAACTTTCATAAGTATTTAAACATCTTGAAATAGTTTCTATGTAGTCAATTTCCAAGTAAAATATCTTCACAACTAATAAATCATTTTCAAAATAGTTAATTTCCATTGTCAAAGTCAACACGTTCTAAATTGTTCTGAAAATAATATGGTATATTCTAGTTATCACTAAACCACTGTATATCCCTTATGAATTTGGAATATGAGCAATCGGTAGCATTGCCAAAACGGTAGAGAGATTTATCATATAACACGGTGCAAAACTACCTAGAAAAATGTCATAATGTTCCTTCATACTGAACAGATTTATGGAAGAAAATATCTAATATTCTTAAGAACTGAATAAATGATTATAGACTGTGATATTTGGATAGTGTGGCAACATGATAGATATTGATACTATTTTCACGCAAGGAAGAGTGTAGCTTGGTTTTAGCATTTACCAAATTTTCTCTTGATTCAGAAATTAAAACCGAATAAAACGTATTAATATTTTTATCGTATGGTTGAAAATGTAATTGCCAAATGAATTTTAATGTTTGATGCATGGAAAATTCAAGTAGAATGTAAACTTCTGATAATTGATTAATTAAAATAACAGCAACTATTTCGCAATGCAAAGCTGATCAAAGTAAATATAGTTTGAAATTCTAACCAGCGCAGTTTTCAACTCCCGTAAATTTGCCAAATATGTTTCGACATGATCGATGAACTAGATTAAATTGATGGCTCGGATAACTTAAATGCATCATATATTATTTGGTTAGTCAGGATAAATGTCCAATGATTTGACGAGTACTGACTTGTACAAGCTAACCAAAAATGAGAAGCTCTCCAGTTAGAAAGCTACAGGATATTGGAGCGTGAGCGGAATTCAGCTTACACATGAAGTAGGGAAGGAATAAAGGAAACATTAATCACGTTTAATTTGAAATGCATTAATCATTTGAATATTAACACCTATTTAGCAGTTAATGCTATTAAATGAACTATTTAGTTAAATGTTTTAGCGACTTTCTGGAAACGAGCCCAAAGCTCCCATGATATATTACTAAAGAATTGACATTTCTTAAAGTTAACAAAGACGTCATATACATATATATATATATA
>NC_068982.1:20369258-20375528 GCF_001194135.2 Octopus bimaculoides
TATATATATATATATGTACGTATGTATGTATATATACATAAAAAGAAGAAAATGCATAATTCCTTTTATATTTCAGTCAATTATCTTCGTCAGTGTATTCTTCTTGTTTCTTTATTAGATGCTACTATATAAAGGTTAAATCTATATCATTAAAGGTCGGCAGAAATGATCATCAAAACTTAACATAATGCACTGAAATTTCAGGTGTCCAGTATACGAGTGTTTTTCCATATTTACTATCTTCATGTTTCTACAACTGTTGATAAGTTGGTTTTTCCGTCAATAAATGATCTGTTAAGTTTGTCCTTTTCTTTGTCTACAGGAATTATGGATTTTTGATATTTCACTGGTAGCTATGTATTATTCGAGAAAGGATTGGTTTCACCATTATATTTACACCATTAATTGTCTGTGATGTAATGATGACGTGTCAGGGTAATGTTTTAAGTTAATGTAGTATGCCTTGTTCCGAAGCGTCATCTCCTTTTTAGCTAATGTTGACCATAACTACATCCGTTTATAAAAGCATCTACTGAAATGATTTCCAGCCAACCATTTTTATGTTACTCTTAATAGGTGTTGAGGCAGAAAAGTAAAAATTGTAATTTTCACATCGATATCATTTGAAGAAATTTGTCGATGCTTTTAGGTAAGAATTTATAAGATCCGGATTTCGGTTCTCTGAAAGAACATGACTTATTGCGAATGCGAAAGTTATATGACATTTAGTTCATGTAATAAGATGTCTGTCTAACATGGAACTCTCTCGAGAAATTTCCACTATCTCGTATTTAATACATTTACAATAATAGACACCAAATTGAAAATTATGTCCATATTACTTAGTGAAATGAAAACATTATTGAAAACATTTCTATTTCCTCAAATCTTTATTACATATTCATCAATATTTAAAACCGATAACACTAAATTTTCCTATCTGATCTACCTACAGTAATACAAATCTTTTCACTTTGGCGAACAAAATAACTTTTATCTAAGCAAGCGAAATATGTTTTGAAATTAATTCTCAGTTATTAAGCTTTTCTTTTATTTCACTTAATAATCTGTGACCACAGTTTGTACTAAAAAAAAAAAACCTAAAAAGTCATGTATTTTTTTTTATTACTAAGTCATACTGCGCATCATTTTATACTTAACTTCATCCATGCTCTTTCTTGATACTAAATTTATTACAGGAAAGTGAATTGTATGATATATGTAATAATTGATTAAGCAAAATGCTTTCATCTCTCCTTCGAATAGAAGTCCTACAACTATAATATATATAATGTTGTCATAATACTGTCATCCTCTGTTGCAACTTTTGAAATTCCATTTAAATATGTGAATAATATCTGTTTTGAGTACTTTTTAATTATTGAAATTTATTCATAATTTATACGTTATCGAACACATTCATTATTTCCAGTTCTAGAATTAAGTAGAACCATCATTGTATAAAATATTATTTGCGAACATCATTAAATACATCCACAAATACTTGAATGACCCTTATCCATAATATTCCTTTATTTCAAATATTTTAAATCGGACAATATTATTTTGGGTTTATGTAAAATACTGCCAGCGAAGACATGCCCTAAAACACGTTTTTCAAGGAAAAATTACATTTGCTTACTAACCAAATGACACGGTGATAGTAAATAGTATACATTAAGGCAGTGAACTGGCAGAGTCGCTAATATTTAGGTGCATTTTCTTTACGTTCAGAGTTCAAATTCCGCTGAGCTCGACTTTGACTTTCATCCTTATGGGGTTGAGAAAATAAGTAACAGTTGAGCACTAGCCATTGCCTCCGTAGATTCTGGCCTTTTGCCAAAATTTGAAACCGATAACTAAATGGTATACATTAGGGATTTCCAAAAACAGAGAAACAAACATTCCCCATTGGTTTCAGTATCCATCAATCTCAACATCATGCATGCGGATTTAATTTGTGTTAATTCGTTCTCAATTTATGATAATTATAATCGCATCTTTTGTGGCTCATTAGCAAATGCAGCTAGTGTGATATTTTCTCTCTCACGCTGAGAGAAATTTACAATTTAAGATTTATTGCATACACTACTCACTGTGTGCGCATTGCAATGTCGTATTTAGGTGTCTCCGGTGGACGATATGTTTTCACTATGCAAATTGATATCAGAAATTAACTAGCAACGGATATTCATTATGTAAAATCCCATATTTAATTATATATCGGCTTTTAGTGTGGAATACGAGATCCAGAAGTAGTGAGAAATGGCCCGTGGCTTTCAGCTTCATTTCAAACAACCATCAGATTACAATTCATTCTTAATTATTGAAATTACTCGCTCATTTATTTATGAAGCGCTAACTAATACCTCTACAATCTTCATTACTGTAAGAGGTAAATTATAATTCATTAAGAATTCATTGTGAATCTTATACAGTACATCCAAAGTCTCAGTCTATATACCATTTTATTAGTAGAATTATTTATCGAAGCTCAGATTAAAAAAAAAAAAAACAAAGAACGCTGTGCTAAATATTTGAACCAGAAGATGTTTTTGCTAACCTTATGAAACTTTGCTTATTAATTAAGCGAATTATATTTCTATTTTACGGACACAGTTAAATAACATGGCATTTCGATGGGAACTAGCGTTCTGACTATGAAACACAAGATTCTCTCGTATGGATTCGAAATGAAATTATATTATTTTAGTTTCAATATATTGAAAATTAACCTGACGGTAATTATCGGATGCAAAAACAATTTTCTTTGTTCCTGTAAATAAGACGAAATTTATGATTCATTAGGACATGTTTACTTATATAAGTCCATAATTGTATATCAGATGCGTACCCCCGGCTACGGTATTTTATTATTCATACATCAGATGTATCGTGGGAATGTAGAAAACATGGAATTAAATGTCAGGACAAAATACGCTGTTCTGAAGTATCGATTAAGGCTGATAAACGCACGGCGATCAGTTTCATACGCGCAAAGAATATCTCTTAAATAAGAACTGCAGAGAGAAAGGGAAGTAACAAGCTAAGAAGAATTGGAGAAGGAAGAATATATGAGTAATTTCGCGTGCATGCGCGTGTGAATATGTATGGGTGTATGTGAGCCTTTTAATGAGGGAAAGTTGTGGGGAGGAAAGTGTGTGGGTTTGTGTGAAAAAGGATATATGAACGTGTGCGGTTGGCTATATGTGGGAGTGAGAGCGTATGTGTTATTTTAATATGTGGTAGGACCGTCTTTGGCAGTAATTACAGCTTGAATTGTATGAGATATGGACTCGTACAGAGTTTGAATTGTTTCCAAAGGAATGTTTGTCCATTCTTCAGCTAAAACAGTCTCCAATTCTTGTAGTGATGATGATGGAGGATATCGACTCCTTACTTCTTTTTCTAAAATGCACCATAAATGTCCAATAATATTGAGATCTGGTGACTATGGTGGCCAGATGAGATGTTCAACTTCTCTAGAATGTTCTTCGTGCCATTCAGTAACAACTTTAGTTGTGTGAATTGGTGCATTATCATATTGAAAGATTGCTTTTCCCGCCGGAAACAGTTCCGCAACCATAAGATGAATTTGATCAGAGAAAATGCTTAAATAGTCTTGATTATTAATTCTGCCATAAAAGGAAACCATTGGGTCGGCGGATTTCCAAGATATACCCCCACCCAGATCACCACAGATCCGTCTCCATGTTTAACAGTTGGAAGAAGGCAGTGTTGATGAAATGTTTCTTTTGGCACAAGTATACTCGGGCGGTTGTCGGAAATAAGGTAACGGATGACTCGCCAGAGAAAATAACATTCTTCCACTGCTCTAAGGACCACTTCTGTAGGGTTTTACTCCACTCTAAACGCATTGCAGCTTTTGTTTTTGAAAGTAGTGGTTTTCTGATTGCAGCCCTCCCGTGAAATACGGCTTTGTGCAGCTCCCGGCGAACAGTTTTTGTGCAAATTGGATTCTCGAGGTGGCCATTAAGCTCTGCAGTAATTTTGGGAGCTGTACTTTTTTGATCCATCTAACAATTCGCGTAAGTTTTGGTTTGCTTCGGGAGTTTTGTTTCGACGAGAGGTGTCTTCCCTCTTTCTCAAAGGCTGTCATTACTTTCGAGACAGTACTTCTTGACACACCAAATATTTCGGCTGTTTTCGTTTCGCTAGTCCCTGCCATATGAGCACCAACAATTCGACCTCTTTGAAAGACCAGTTGATCTGTCATTTTAATGAATTTTTAATTACCTTTTCCTGATGATATCTGAAAAGAAACAGCAATTTTAGCAAAACATATTAAGCAGCACTAATAATAAATCAAACAGCATAAAAATAAACAAGATTTGACAGTTTTATAGATATTTCAACATTATGATTCTATGATGCTAGGTGTTTCCATTATTTAGTCCAACCCCTGTATGCGCGTGTGTACGAAGGTATATATATTCGGAGGTTGGATTTGAGTAGTTATATGTGTGTTAACGTGACGGTGAATGTGAATATGTGTGTGTAATCTGGTGTTCGGGAGGGTGACAAGAGGACAAAGTTGCAAAAGAGATGAGGTGTGTGGTGCGTGTGGGGACCAAAAACTGCAACTCCAACGGAGATAAGTGCGGATCGCAAAGGAGGACTATGTTGAAAAAACAAACCTCATTTGGTCACGTTCCATGAAAGTGTCCTGGTCAGCCTATGGATTTTCCAGTCGACCGTTGTATGTGTATTTTTGAGAGATGTGTATGTGAAAGCGGTGTTCAGGGTTAGAAGGTATGAGGATTGTGTATGCGTGAGAGGTATGTAGTTGTAGGAAAAGGTGTGATCACGAGGAATGTGTTGGTGTTTTAAGGGAATACAGATGTATTTGACGGTCGTAGGGTGAGAGGTAGGTAGTGTAGAGGGTATGTCCGAAAATGGGTTACATGTGTGCGACAGTGTAGACAGGGAAATAAAAAAAAACGGGATACAGTGATGGAAGAAGTGGACACACATAGTAAAGTATTGAGGTGAACAATTTAGAGGGAAATGATATGTTTGGGGAGATGAAATACGAAACTTTCACTTCGATTGTGAACTGTGCGGTATCTGGAGTGGTGGTCACGCCAAAGATCGAAAACCATTGTGTATAATCGGCAGCGGATTGGAAATATCGTCACTTAGGCGACCCATTTCTAACTCTAATGGTTCTGATATAGAGAAATTCTAATGACATGGGTAGGAAAGTTCCAATAATCAAAAGACTTTGCGCTCCTACTAATGGGAAGATTGCTGTGTAAAGTGGTAGGGTTTGATCGCTAGAGACAGTGGAGATGCTCAAGCACCTACTTTCCTCTGAAGGGTCATTGAAGTACTGACGAGTGGAAATAATGTTTCCCTTCTTCGAGCTGTTGTTTCCGCTGTGCCAGCCCGAAATAACATTGGATACGGGCCAAAGAGAAGGAGCTATCCTGTAGGGTGTATGGAGAAGCTCTTTGCACCCTAAACCACTAATGGCCTTCTCCTAAGTGTAGAGGGAGAAGGCCATTAGAAGTGGAACATGACGACTTACGAAGAGAAATTGCCAACTGAAAGGATAAGAAGAGAATAATGGCTTAGGAAGTGTACTATCATCACGCAAGAAAACTGTTTCCAAAATGAATTTTAAAATGTTCCCAAGATACAAGCATTGGTAGGGGACTCGTGTTATATTTTGTATGAAGCATCAGGCTTGAAGATAGTATGAAACTGAAGGGAAAATCTCATCTTCGAACATGTATTTTATTGCCATGCAAAGCAGTGAACACAATTATCGTCTGGGAGTACAAAATTGACATTTCTCACCAACTAAAGAAAACCAGATATAAACTCATACTCAATTCTTATTGAAAAAGGTTGCTCTGTATTCCACCAAAAATTCCATATCGAACAGTAATTTGGAACTAAAAGAACTGACGCATTAGGTGTGATGTTCTTGCGTGTTCAGTAAGTGCAGACACATACACAAATCTGCACATAGACACGGGCATGTGACAATCACAAAACTATGTCTACATATATATTATTTGAGTTTGTGCGTGTTTGCACATGGGTATATGCGTTTTCTCACTTGTTTTTTTGTATAGCAAATTATAAACTTCAACACAATAAACAAAAAAGAACAAAAATAACAAGGTACAATTTTACAACGTAGTCGTAAAATTTGTAGCATCCAGAGGTGTGCACACACAAACACACACAAACACACACATAAAAACAGCACATAGGTATATAAGTATATATATGTATATA
>NC_068982.1:20376179-20376777 GCF_001194135.2 Octopus bimaculoides
TGTGTGTGTGTGTGTGTACAGACACATGTACGAGGGTGCATGTACAATAATTCCTAATACTGTTCAAAATTCTTTTCCTTCGTTTAGTTCTTATTCGTCTTCTGATAACACCAATAACTAGTATTACTGCTCCTACCACTACTATTACTACTACTATTACTACTACAACAATACTACAATATAATCATTTACTCTATAGTACTGTAAAACTTTCTCCGGCTGTAAAATTTTTATTTACAGAAAATGAAATTATAAACTTTCTTTTATTTCAGTAACTTTTAAGAAAGAGGTTTCTACACCTACTAAATTTGGACAGTGCGATTTTAACGAAAGAAATATCAACATAGCACACCATATAAATTTGAAATGTATGCTATTCAACCGGGAAGTGTTATATACGTAGGTAAATGTAATCTCGCTCTCAAAAGCGTGAACGCATAATCACACACACATGCACAAACTGATACAAGTACACATCATACATACTTACATTTACATCATCCTCTTTCTCCCGATATATATGTACATATATATATATATATATATGTGTGTGTGTGTGTATGCATATGTGTGTGTGTGTGTGTATGTATATATATAT
>NC_068982.1:20379424-20381537 GCF_001194135.2 Octopus bimaculoides
TATATATATATATATATATATATATATATATATGTATGTATATATACACATATGAGAAATGAATAAGATTCAGTTGAATTAGGTACTTAAGTTGAGGCACTAGATCAGACAGGTTTTATTCGCAAAGCTCGAAATATGTTGAATAAAATCAACATAAATAACAGGAATATACCTATACTTGACATCCTGTTACTTATATATTTATGAGGTGTCATCAGTCATCAATAAGTATACGGACTGTTGCCATAGTAACATACACACTCACATATATATGTACATCCAAACATAGTTACATGCTTGGCAAGTAAATATTTGACCTTCACCATTTGTGTACTGTTTTAACGTTCCAGCTCACTTCGGCTGTTTAGAGCTGTGTTTGGAAGGAAGGTGTGTAGTGTGAGATTGTTGCATTGCCCATGACAGAGAAAGTTGTCATAGCGATACCTGCTCAGAGGCCTACGCAAAGTTGTAGAAAGTGTACGGAGAGGCGTATGTGAGCCGTTTACAGCTGTGTTTGGAAGGAAGGTGTGTAAGGTGTGATTGTTGCATTGTCCATGACAGAGAATGTTGTCATAGCGATCCCTGCACAGAGGCCTACGCAAAGTTGCAGAAAGTGTATGGAGAGGCGTATATGAGCCGCACACAAATGTACGAGAGGTTCGAGTGTTTCCATAATGCCGAAAAAATATCGATATTGACGAACGTTCTGCGAGTCCCGCAACCAGCATAACTGAGAAAAACATTGCAGATGTACGTGCTGCTGTGATCGGAAATCGTAAATTCACTATCCAGGGGTATCAGGGGATGTGCTGATTAGTTACGGTTCTGTTCAGTCCATTATCACTGAAGATTTGGGCATGAGATTTGTGTCTCCAAGTTAGTGCAAAAACTGCTTTCAACTGACCAAAAGGACAGATCACACACATCAGTACTATCATATGACACCATAGATACATCAAATAGTTCGGCACTATGTGACATTTATACCCATGCTAATCCATTAGGGGACAAAAGTGTTTTTCTCGCATGCCTAATAAAATCTAGATCTATCATGACAATTTCAACATATGAATTAGCAAATTCGAAAGTTTTATCAAGCAACGATCTAGATATAGGGGGATGAATGTCTATGATATCAAACTGCGTAAATCTAGCCGTATTCTTATTCTTGATATTCTTGAACCTGTCTATTACAGTAAAACTGTTATTCCATTGTTGAAGCCCAGTAATTTCCCTAATTCCAATATTAATATTTCTAAGTATCTTTTTGGGGCTACTGACCCAATTGCAGATCTTTCTGAGTTTAACAATCTGCAAGTAAAATTATCGTGAACATTTGGCTTATGGTCTTTTTAAAGTAATAAACGCCTCTCTGCCAGATAAGCATTCTAATCTATCATCAATATTGTTACGTTTAGCGAGGAATTTCGCTTCATCATTGATACCATAGTATCTAACTACGTTAGATTCCTGATATTTACAGGAAATGGTATCTTTTAGCAACTTATCGCATAAATCATTATTAACTTCATATAGGGAAAACGAGCTAAAGTATTTAATTTCAGATTTCACATTAGACTGAAAGGGGATATGAGTGTGTGTGTGTGTGTGTGTGTGTATGTGTGTATGTATTGTAAAATCTACGGATCTAGCTGTGGGAAATTAGTAAGCCTTGAGCAGTCCTTCGTAGGTATGAAAAACGACTTTCAGAAACAATAACGTTTTATTTGCGTAGAAGTTTTTTTCTTTTTCCATATCAAAGTCCGATAAGCTAAAAAATGTTTCTTTTTATAGTTCACGGTTAGCAATTACGAAATATCGAAATCGAGGGAATGGAGCCGGTGAAATTGAGGCTGCTGATCCTCAAAATTAATAATTACTTAACCAAAGCATATATAATTATGGATAAATGTACATACATCTATATCAATATATCTCTACATATAAGAAAACTAGATGACCCAGGAATAAACGATTGTCTTATGAAATTCATGAGTTTACAGCTGCTTCTATTCTAAGATGGATTGGTCTCATTTTTGTGTGCCCGAATGACACTTTACAGATTCATTGGAGAACACACACACACACACACACACACACACACACACACACA
>NC_068982.1:20381614-20382273 GCF_001194135.2 Octopus bimaculoides
ACGCACACACACACATAGACACACAGACACAGACACACACACATACACACACACACACACACACACACACACTCATACACATACACACATACACACACACACACACACACTCACACAGAGTCGCATATATCTGAATGTTCATTTTTTGTTTCGAAATGTGCTTCCTGATGACAGGCTTTTAAAAGTTAATCCGTGCTGCACAAAAGATTAAATGACCAAGGGACAATAATTTCACAAAACATTTGTTACATGGTATTTTTACGGCACAGGGAAATCCCATTGAACTTGCTTTACAGCTTTGCACCAGTTTCACTTGTGCAACGTTGTATGCATGTATACGACAGGTATTTTGTCACATTAATATATTAGCTAATGTAGACATTATTAGCTTTTTCAACCTCCGTGTTTCATAGTTAGTATACATTGTCTGGCAACCTTTGTCGATATTGTATGCAGCACCATTATGTTTGTAAATACGAATACACTGTTCAAAATGTAACGTTCAGAGAACGTCCAAATCGGTTAACGTCACGTTTTCGAGAAACGTCTACTACATTAAGTGACGCATGACTGTATATTGAGGCAGTCACATGAATACACACATGTACGCAGGCTAAAACACACACACACACACATATATATATATATATATATATGTA
>NC_068982.1:20382993-20383514 GCF_001194135.2 Octopus bimaculoides
ATATATATATATATATATATATACATATATATATAGAGAGAGAGAGATATATGACAGAAAATATACGAACATGGTAGCAAGAAGAGATATTAAGGTATAAATCCACAACTTATATAAATAAAAGAAAGCTGTATAGAAAATCTCTGCAAATATGTCTGCAAACAAAAAATATATTGGAAAACATTTTATGTTAATAACATCTACTTCAACATGAAATGTGCTGCTTGGTTGAGAGACTTGTCTAATTAGGTTCTATTTCTTTTTTTAAAATTATATTTACGATTCAAGCTTCTTTCGTTCCTCACTCTCTTACTTGTCTATTGTCCTCTCTTCTCTCTCTTTCTTCTCTATCTATATCTCTATCAGTACTATATATATCTTTATACGTAACACACATATGCATATATAGAAACATATACGCACATATATGTATGTTATATGTGCGCATATATTTTTACATAAACATATTCGCATGTACATATATATATATATATATATATATATATATATATATATATATA
>NC_068982.1:20383930-20397655 GCF_001194135.2 Octopus bimaculoides
ATATATATATATATACATATATATATATATATACATATATATATATATATATATATCCTTGTTTTTGTGTAGGTGTGTGCATTATTTCTCTATTCCTATATGCACCTATGTTTGTGCATGTGTGATTGTGATTTCATGTTTGCGTACGTCCAAGCTTCGTTGTGTACGCGCGTAAATGCTGGTGCATCTTTGCTTGCCTCAATTTTACATGAGAGTATTTATGTTTCTGAATCTAAAACTTAGAGTAAGGGAAGGATAAGATAAATATATATAAAAAGATCTGAAGAAAGTGAAATGAAGGCAAACTAAGTGAGGGGGAAGATGTAGTAACTACATTTATTTACATCATCTTTTCTAAAGAGAATTTAATGAAGTCCTTCCATAAAGTGAGTAAAAAAAAAAAATAAACGAAATTGTGTTGCTAACATAAAAATAGAATACACACAGACACACAAACACTCAGTCGCGCAAACACTCAAAAACATACAAACCCATACACATAAATACATACATACATATAAATACATACATACATACATACATACATGCATGCATACATACATGCATGCATACATACATAAATGTCCGCTTCAATGTGTGTGTGTTTTTAATGAAATGAAATGAATAAATCAGATGTATTTATAACACAATGCCTGTATAATAAAGAAAAATACATTATTCTTTAGAATTGATTAAAATTAGAACTGATAGATAGGTATGACCTACTTTTAAAATGCCATAACTCTGTCTCGCTTCGCTTTTGTATATGTCGATCAATCATTCTAAAATCAGTACACAATGGCGATGCACGGTGAAATTGGCCTACGGTGGAAGTCAATATCCATCTTCTTATAAAATGTCTTTTGTCAGATTTGTAACAAACCGACACAGAAAAGCAATCAGTTTAGCAGTCTAACTTGCCTCTTCTCTGATGTGTTTTGTCATAATAGACTGCCTTTCTATAAAACAAGACCGCCCAGTAACTTGGTACGAGGGAATTAAGCAGCACCTAATATTTATACTAAACAACATTAGATAGATTTTGAAAGGATTGACTGAATGAAAGCAACGAAAAAGTTGCGGGTTGGAGATGGAAAGAACGTAATAAAGAGAAGAACACTGAAAGAAAATACAAAAAGAAATAAAGCCATATCTTGGAGAGCAAAGACATTGGGAATATGCACTCGGTAAATGGAAGAAATAATTAAGTTGATGATGATGCTGAGGAGGAAGACGAGAAGGAGGAGGAAGAGGAATAGGAGCATGGTGATGATTAATGATGCCGCTGCTGTCGATGGAAATGATATTAGTAATAATTATATTGTTGCTTTTTTTTTTCTTAATAATTATTATTATTATAATTTCACTGGACATTGTGTTAGATCAATGCGCATAGTGTGCAATACGTGCATATACATAAATGCGTACATACATCTACCCGTGCGTGCACACACACACAGATACACACAAGCATGCTTGTACGTACATATACATACATACATATATATATATATATACATATACATATACATACACACACACTCACACACACACACACACACACACACACACACACACACACACATACAAACACGTAAGTGTAGAATGGCAGTGGAACGGTGATGCATTAATCGATTATAGTTGCCTTTGAAATATATGACTGTATTTTTGTTGGTAGTAACGTCTATTATTAATGTGCTAGCTATTCCTCTAACATTTCTTCGTCCTCGCAATCCTATTCTTCTGCTTCTTACTACTACTACTACTACAACTACTACTGCTGCTGCTGCTGCCCGCCACTGCTGCTGCCGCTACTACTACTACTACTACTACTACTACTACTACTGCTGCTGCTGCTGCCACTACTACTACTACTACTACTACTACTACTACTACTACTTCTACTACTACTACTACTACTGCTGCTGCTGCTGCCACTATACTACTACTACTACTACTACTACTACTACTACTACTACTACTACTACTACTGCTGCTGCTGCTGCTGCTGCTGACGCTGCTGCTGCCACTACTACGACTACTACTACTACATGCTCTTGAATGGAGAGAAGAAATACGTAGTATATAAGATAAAATCATTTCTGTTAAAGTTGCCGAAACAGTAGACGTTCTCTACAAGAACACGTTCAATGGCGGTGATAGAAAGCAGAATGAACCTGTATCAGTGTGACAGAAGAGCAATAATCTAAAATGTTCACTAACAAATACAGTCCCAGTTTGTGGGCGTCGTTTTTGATTCGAGAATTTTTAAAATAATATCGTTGAGAAATGTAGTTTTTAGTAGCACTGACATTACGAAGTACTCATGCACATCAATGAGAAACATTATCAACACTGATACGCGGGTAATTAATAGCTGGATGAGGTCAATGTCGACAGTTGAGCATCAAGTGGAACGCTAGCACCATTACAGATAGTTAGAGTCCTGACTGCATCGCCAATGACAGTAACTGTTCTATAACTGCAACGTCGATGAAAATAGTATAAGTAGTATGTGAATATGTTGGAAAGCGAGATTAATGACAGTCATCGTTCTGAAAGAATGCTTCTCTAAAACAACACAGGTATGACCTCAAAATGGAATTAGTAAATAAGGAAAAATATATTCTCCGTATATAGTTGTCTACTACGTTCCTTCTTACTAGTTACCTAGATGACTAACGAATCTAAACTGCACAGGATAGAAAAGACTTGAAAATGAAGGTCTGCTAACCAGAGGAATCCGTCTTGCTTCACACGTCTTGTACAGGCCTGTTAAATCAATAAGTTCAAGCATTTATCAATTGTCCATGATAGGAACTTCTCCGGAACTCACCAATTATTGGATTCATGTCGACTCTTACAATTCCTCTGAATACGTAGTCACTTATCTCTATAGTGTGTTATCATGGAAATTCCATCCAACGAATGTCTGATTTGCAGAAGCCGTGAGTGCTCTACAGTATTTCAGATGCAAAGCGTAGAGTCTTAGAATTTCCTTTAATTAAGACCGCAGCTCCGTGAAAGCCACGGGATATAGTTGAACATGTTTTACAGAGGGCGTTCAGCCATGCACACTGTCCAGAAATCTGTACCGATATGTGAGTTACTGAACAGAGAAAGTCCTTTAGCAAATGAAACATTTCTAATCTACAAGAAGTAGTAAAACAGCCAATCCAATCTTTTCTTACAATACATGGAGCAAAGCATAATGGTCATGCTAGTGACGTACATATTCACCAACTAGGACCGATATTTTAGGCATACATTTCAGCAAGTCATTTTTCTAGGTGAGAGTGGCGAACCTGTCCGTAATAAAACCCAGCATTTTACGTACCAATAAGAATAGCCCACTATGCATATATATATATATATATATATATATATTCTATAAAGGATATATATAATGGAAGGAATCAATTGAATGTTTAAATGAAATTGCTTCTGTCCGCATTCTCTAAGTTGATTTATGATAAGAGTTAGTTTGATACCGGTATGTTCGACAAATTAAGCTTTTGCTAATATTGTTCATAAGTTTAATCATGATAAGTTCCCTCAAACTTTTCTGCGTATCAATATTGCATCAATGTTCAGTCTTATTACTGTTTAATAATTTATTTGTATTTCATACATGACCAATAAGGCGGGGAGCTACCAAAGTTGTTAGCACCAAAGCTGATGCTCAGTAGCATTTCTTCCGGCTTTATGTCTTATCTGATGTGCCATCAAGGTCGGCATGATAAGTACAAATCCACCGCTGGGGTCCATATGATTTTTTAGCACCCCCACCCCAATTTTAGGCTTTTGCCTATATTAGAAAGGAGAAAAATTTATATGTGAACAGTACATTGTAACTATATTTTATAATGTTTGGATTCAGTGAAGTTATTTGTACTTGTTATCTATTTTAGGAAAATTCTTCATGTTTCTTCAGTCTAAGCTTAGATTATATTAGTATGTTCTCTTAAAATATATTTTGTTCTTCTCTGCGATTTATTATTTTCTTTGCATTGAAAATAAAATATTAATAAGAATTATCAATATAGATAAATTATTTCCAAGTTTACAGAGTGAGTAATTGCACTTAACTTTTCTATTTCCAGTCTGATATTTCTCATTTTAGCGAGGTATTCATGTTCTTATATTATACAAACGGACATAAAGTTTGCGTTGAATTTTTTTCAATACGTATTAGTTTAACAAGTCATACTGTATTGTCGTTATGTCGTCGGATTCATTGTACATATAAGGAAACTTTTCTCACTTGTTCCCAATCGTTCTGTTTTCTCGAGTTTAGGCAAATTCATTTATTCCAAAGCTATGCCCTGCTTTATTTATTTTATAGATAAAATTAACAACAAGTGTTACCTTAGGTTCATTATATGAATGGTTTGGGATACAGTGTTGGCATTTATGCTGGTAAGTAGAGGATAATATTATCTCTGCATAATATTATCAATATATATATAATATACATCCCGCCGAAGTCGACTTAGTTTTTCGTCGGAGACTTGTAAAGTCCTCTGGGATTTCCCAATCCAAACAGATCAGGTGCTAAGGCATAACAGACCGGACCTTGTGGTGGTGCACAAGGTGCACCGCATATGCTATGTAGTTGATGCTGTATGTCTCTTTGACCCACGAATTCTGAAGAAGGAAGGCGAAATGGTAGATAGAGACAACCCCGCTTAAGTACGAAATAGCCTGGCTACGGAAAATGAAGAAGGTGAAGATAGTGCCAATTATTGTTTGGTCCTTGAGAACAGTATCAGAAGGCATCAAGAGGAATATAAAGGAAATTGGGATAGAGTGCACAGTAGAACTGTTACAAAAGGTTTGTCTCTTCGGCACGGTCGGAATAATCAGGAAAGTAGTAGATAACTGAAAAGAATTAATAGCATAGTACTGAATGCTGCAGGCAGTAAGTCCGCTACGCATACAGTTTAGCAACGAAATAGCGATAGAAAAGTCGAGAATAGAGGGGCACCTAGTTAGGAAACTTGAAGAGACACTTAGTAAAGGCATAGCAACCGAAGTGCGTCGCGTTGTCAGAGAAATGACCCGAATAAGGAAGACGTCATGGCGGAAGGGGAAGTGAGTTGGGCACGACTAAACGAACTGCCCATAGATACGTTCTTATTCAGCCAGTCACTCATCGACTCTTTCAAATTTCAATTTGAAATGAAATTCATTGGGTGCCGGGAGGCAGGTGCTGCACATCCAGTAAATTTATAATCACAAGTGTGAATGTAGTTGGAATTGTCTAGTTAATGGACGTATCCTAAGCACCTGCGTGTCGCTTGAGATTACAGAAAGAAGAAATCTGCAGCTATCACAGAAAATATTGGGATCAGAGTGATGGTTTTATAGAGTTGTTAATTGCGTTCAGAATGTCAAAATAAAATGTGCAATATATGTTAAAAGATGGAAGCATACTTAACTCTTCAGTCTGACAGATGAAACAAAAGAACTAGTTTCTTAATCGGGGACTGTCTCTACTATACAAATACACCAAAGAAAATGTGTGCTTATGTGTATGTGTGTATGTGTCTGTGTTTGTGTGTGTGCTAAAATTCAGTCGATTGTTCATGATACTGAGAGTATACATTTAAAAAAAATAGTAGGAAGACTTTGCTAGTAACTTATAACATCAAATTCTCTGAGACGGGCCGTAGCTATTGTAACTCATTTCATAAAACATAGTTTATGGCGAACTTACCACTACAAAAAAGATTTGCGTTCTATTATTATTGTTTTTTTTTCTTGTCTTTTTTTGTCAAATATAAATTACATACTTTAGCGGAAGTAAAATGAAAAAGTTTACGTCAATGCTTGCTAGTATACTCGAACCGGAATATCACGTGGACAGAGTGAACAATGGCTGAAAGGATAAGAATCGTTAAAATCACGTTTAAGTATGAGATCAAATAACTTTGACATCTCTTTGCTTGTTTATAGATTGTCAAGCAATATTAGGTGATGGAATAATGCATCAACTGTAAATGTTCGCATATTAAAATAGTTTCATATTTATCGTTTCATTCCAATCCAAACATTTCTACATTTATCGCCTCGTCTAAGGCTTTTAATTCATATTAGTTTCAAATATCAATATTTGATTAAGGTTAAACATAGGATCATATATGAAATTTCGTTGCTACAAAATGTCACATCCACGAAGTGGGAAATATATTCTGTACATTTTATAGCATTAATCTGTAAGTATCGAATATTAAGCCCATTGCTAATGGTAGATGTTTGATAAGTATTAGACGTAGTACCTATATATGCAAATATAATTCTAATAGTAACAGCGTCAAGCTAATCGATTACAACACACCGTGCGTGATATTTTGATAAGCATGTCATAATTAATCTTACTATTTAAAGTATATACTGTGGTCTTACGGACATAAAGTTATAATAGGTAAGTGGTTTAAATGGAAGTAAGCATTTGAACCTATATCGTATCATGATATCACAATTTATAATTTGCTGTTAGGTTAATACTGTGAATATCGCAACTAATGAACAGTAATCATGACTTATATCCCCAGATTATTAAGCGAAGATGCGCTACAATTGAAATAAGATTAGTATATAACATGCTGTTAATTGTAGCAGCAATATGTAGTGAATAAATTCCTAGTAACGTGGTTCTCATTTTACTAAAATTAATATTAATATATGCTATTTATTTTGAATATATATTTTTAAGTATTTGTATTGCTGTATTACTTGCCATTGTTGTTGTCACTGCTGTTATTCTAGTTGTTGCAATTTTCCTGACCGCTAAATTTCAATGTGTCAGGTTTGTTGTTCTGCTTTGGAATCTTCGAACTATCATGGCTGCATAAGAAATTTTCATTCATTTACGCTGTACTTTGCATTTTTTGTTGCAATCTGCAAGGAGTTTTTGCTGTAGGTGTTGGTCAGCTATCTTGGTAAGGTGTTCCAATTTTCTTAATGTACTGGGTAATATTACGGGGAATCTAACAAGTCTTGAGATGACGGATATAATTTCCTAACGAGATGAAAGATATGCGAATAATATAAGAGAAGGAACTCACATGAGCTATTTATCGCCATTTGAAATCGGTGGAAGCTTTAGTACATATGTGTGTGTGTGTGTGTGTGTGTGTGTGTGTGTGTGTGTTTGTGCGCGCACGAATGTGTAGAATTTTAGTGTTTTGCACACAGGATATTGTCACATGATATTATTTGTATGTAATGATCACCGAAAATCAATTTTTAAATACTCTATAATATCATTTATTCCCATCACACGTTCATTTAATATTCACGTTATCACATTAACATTTCTCTTACAGCTGCTGCAACAGCTAGTACTACTGCAACTATCATTTTTATTATTACGCTAGTGTATGCTAATTTAGTTAGTATTTTATATTGGGTTTGATTATTAATATTATTATTATCATTTACCTGTAATATGTATGCTTGTTACAATCACTTGCCGAGACACATCCAGCGTCCTAGTGCAAGTGAAGAATTAGTGATGTTACAGTATGACTATGAGCTTGGGAAGGGTAAGTGGCAGGGGCTGTTTCGAAATATCTTCATATAAAACAACACAGACATTCAAACATATAGGGTTCTTCTAAGGATGTGGGCAGTACTTGTTAGCAGAATCGTTTTGGATTTCTCTGAGACATGGTTCTCCTGGGATATTATACTCTCTCTCTCTTTTACACTTTTACTTGTTTCAGTCATTTGACTGTGGCCATGCTGGAGTACCGCCTTTAGTCGAGCAAATCGACCTCAGAGCTTATTCTTTGTCAGCCTAGTTATTATTCCATCGTTTTCTTTCGCCGAACCGCTAAGTTACGGGTACGTAAACACACCACCATCGGTTGTCAATCGATGTTGGGGGCCAAACACAGACACAGACACACACGCACACACACACACACACACACATATACACGACGGGCTTCTTTCAGTTTCCATCCACCAAGTCCACTCAGACGGCTCTGGTCAGCCCGAGACTATAGTAGAAGACACTTACCCAAGGTGCCACGTACTGGGACTGAACCCGGAACCATGTGGTTCGTAAGCAAGCTACTTACCACAATGCCACTCCTACGCCTGTTTATTTATTTATTTCTAATTTCATTTTTGGCTACAGGAAATATTTTATATGCAGAGCTGACTTTGCGAGCTATGCTGCAATTATTATTAGGGCTGTTAATAAATCATATAGTCACACAAATCGATTTATATAACCTTATCTATCTATCTATCTATCTATCTATCTATCTATCTATCTATCTATCTATCTATCTGTCTGTCTGTCTGTCTGTCGTCTGTCTGTCTGTATCTACTCATCTGTGTGTGTGTGTGCGTGTGTGTGTCATATCTAATTGTGTGTTCATGCTTTACTTTTCCCGCACACAAATACTCACACATATATGGAGAGAGAGAGAGAGAGAGAACAAGGGAGAGAGAGAGAGAGAGAGAGAGAGAGAGAGAGAGAGAGAGAGAGAGAGAGAGAGAGTGAGTGAAAGAAAGAGAGAGAGAGAGAGAGTGAGTGAAAGAAAGAGAGAGAGAGTAAGAGAGGGGAGAGAAAGAGAATAGGGGAGAGAGAAACCGTGAAAAAGAAAGACAACGACACAAACTGAGAAAGACAGGAAGATGCACATCTAGATACAGAATGAGAGACGAGATTGTAAGACGAAGCCACTGTACAATAACTGAAATTTACATATACTTATATCATAATCTCTATCAACTTATCTATCTGTATGTGTGTGTGTGTGTGTGTGTGTGTGTGTGTGTGTGTGTGTGTGTGTGCGTGCGTGTGTGTGTGTAAAAATATCTATGTGTGCGTGTTTGAGTGCTTGTATGTATATGTGTTTGCATTTGTGTTATATTAATATAAGTTAAATATAAACTTATGGTAGCGAAATCAGGATACGCAGTACTGGAGCTGCTCTCGTCACTTCATTTTAGAGTGACCTGTCAAAAGGAATATTATTTTATTTGAAGTAGAAACATTCCCACTTGAATATTTTTATTCGGATTTCGTTCTTCACTTTCCATTTCCTTGCAAAACGAAATAGTTCTGATTTGTCTTGAATTATTAAATTTTGTATTTGCTTATAATGAAATCTTTGATACATTGCGTTGTGCTATAGCGTAAATTTTAAAGTATGCCTATTGCTATTCAGGTTCCGATGTCTATAACGATTGTTACTGTAATTCTTTTCTTTTGTCATATTTATACATATATGAATTTCGTTGAATACTGAACGTTTATTTATAGTTCAAATCAATATTTAAGGAAGGATTTCCAAAGGGAAAAACAAATGTAAATAATTACAAAGTTTTGAAATATTTCATGTTTTATGGAAGCTACTGATACTTCCACGCGTTAAATACAGCATAAGGTACATAGAAGGCGCTTATAAGGACAAGAATATGGCATACATTGGTGAGACATGTACGAACGTAACAGAGAGGATTAAGGGGGTTTTGGAAGCGATATGATGACAATAAACAGTCCTCCATACTTTATAAACACGTCAAAGGCCAACAAGGAGGCACACTGGACCGAATTGAGATCTTCATTTTATCCAAGCAACCAAAGGACTCGTCACTTCGACATACACAAGTACACAAGCACGCTAGCGCGTACACATAAAGACGTGCACACGAGAAAATCTCGCATCACAATTCTCACAAAAAAACCCCCGAAGAATCAAAAAGAAACAAATAAAAAATAAATAGAAAAGAACGTAGCTTAAATAACGTCCATTGATATGGTCAAAAATGCAGCGGCAAAAAAGGATTTCTGGTATACATAAATAAATAAATAAATAAGTGGAAATTGAAAAGGGGGTCTGCATTTTATTAAGGTGCTATGACTCTCCGCAGGCACAGGAGAATTTGTTTCTACACACGTATCTACATAAGGAATATTGCAAACCAGATGCAAAAACGAACTATTTGTTACTTTTGGATGTATAGCGCTTCTACTTCAACAGATCCCATGACACCAGTGAGATTGATACATTAAACATCTACCCCATCACAACGGCTGCAGAGTACACACGCACACATACAGACTGACACATACACACACGCACGCGCATGCATACACACGCACACATACACGCACACACATAATCATGAATTAATATTTAAAATGTGCTAGAATAATAAGTAAAAGCATGTACGCAACATATTTTATCATTAAATAATATAGGCGTGGCTCTGTGGTAAGTAGCTTGCTTACCAACCACATGGTTCCGGGTTCAGTCCCACTGCGTGGCAACTTGGCTAAGTGTCTTTTACTATAGCCTCGGGCCGACCAAAGCCGTGTGAGTTGATTTGGCAGACAAAAAGACGAAACTGAAAGAAGCCTGTCGTGTGTATATATATATATATATGTATGGATGTATGTATGCATGTGTGTGTTCGTGTGTCTGTGTTTGTCCCCGGCACAACATCGCTTGACAACCGATGCTGGTGTGCTTATGTTCCCGTAACTTAGCGGCTCAGCAAAGAATTGATAGAATAAGTATTAGGTTTACAAAACTGAGTTCTGCGGTCGATTTGTTCGACTAAAGCGGTGCTCCAGCATGACTGCAGTCAATTGACCGAAGCAAATAAAAGAAATAAAAAAAGAAAGAGTATATTATAAATTACCGACTAATTTTTATAAATAATATTCTAAAGCATGTATCTATTAGGTTGGTGCTATTTTTACCTGTGTACTAAATGCCTAGCCGCACTTGCTTTAGTAAAGTGGACGCTAAGTTATTTAATGTACACTAATATATTCTAAATACAACACGTGTTATAAGAAGAGATAATAATTATTGAAATTGCTGATTGCTATTAAGAATTAAAGTTAAGACTATACCGTTATCTAAATCAGTTTAAAATAGTTTATATAAAATTTAAAATGTTGACATAATTAATTGATTAGTGATAACTACATTTTTCAATTTCTTTAGATGAATATATATTAAGTTATTATAATACACGAAGTTATATTTTGTATACTGGTTAATATCCTATTAGTTGGTCCTGTGGAAATTACATAGAACTAATAAGATTAAGAGAAGCTATTTAAGAAAGACAGGATGATTTGCATTTTTATTTATATTTTGTTGAGAATTTCACTTCCAGTCACAATAATATATTATATTTTAAAATTTCTTTCTACTAAAAGGTTGATATTTCGTTCTTTCTCTCTACCTCTTCAATACTCTTTTTAACCGAGTAATTCCCGTCTCGTCTTCATGTTTTAAACATTTCCCTCTTTCTCTTCGACTCTCAATTCCACTGCTTTTTTCTTTCTCTCTTTTTTCTATCTCTCTTAATTTAACTGCCTCTTCTGCCCATCTCACTTTATCTGCCTTTCATTAACCTCACCATCATAACATTGTCCTCTGCTAAATATTGTATCCCAAACATCTCGCTTTCTCTTTACTTTTCCTCCCACCCTACAGTACGTCCTTAAAACTCTCTCCCTCTTTTCTCTCAATGCTCCTTTCACCTGCTCTTCGTCTCTCTCTCTCTCTCTCTCTCTCTCTCTCTCTTCTACTAGCCATGTGACGCACTTACCTTTATTATACCTCTTTCGCTACCACTTCCTCAATTCTTTTTTTCTCTGTTCACATTCCTTCATCTCCTCCTTCATTCTTGTTCTTACTTTTACTCCATCTCTCACTCCCCTTCCGCTTCTCTAATTAAGTAAAGTATAACAGGTGAACAAGCAAGCAAATTGTTACGTAGATGGCGTTAATGGTTAGACATCAGGCTCTCAATCAATAGGTAGTCAGTTCGAATTCCGGACCGGGCTGTGTGTTGTGTTCTTTTGCAAGACACTTTATTTAACGTTGAACCAGTTGCAACGTCACTGGTGCCAAGCTGAATCAACCTTTGCCTTTCACTTGGAGAACATCAATGGTGTGAAATGTGGAGGTCGGTATGGATGGGTGACTGCTGGTCTTCCATAAACGAACTTGCCCGGACTTGTACCTCGGATGGGGAACGTGTTGATATATAGATGACTAGAAAGGTGTCGTGCCGAATTTCATTGCAATATAAATTCTTCTTTCACATCCAGATTCCACTTTCAACTGTGCAAAAGGTAATAGCGCTAACATTTTCTGAATTGAAACACTATCAGTAACACGATAGAACTACGTGACCTTTCGAACTTAGATATATAACTGCTTGTCTCCCCCAAACCACACTCTAAAAGCGTAAGGGAATAAAATTAACATTAGATAATATAATTATAGAGACATGTCTAAAAAAATGTACGAGATAATTACACCTGAATGTCTTCAAAATCAAATTATTGAATAGGGCCAAATGAAGCTAATTCGCTGCATCAAATAAAAAGAAAACATACAGACAGCACTCTTGGTACTGTTCAGGTCAATTCTGAATTCTAGGTACAGAATAATGATTACTGACTTTTCATACGTGAAAGTCTGTGTACAAGATTTTGTATAGGGCCAACGTTTGCATAAAACTTGCTTTCGCAGCTTCATGATAGTATATTGGCATGTGAAGGCTCAGTTGGGAGTTGATCTTACGAAATGATTAATACTCGGAAACTTTCTAACTTTTTGCAGGGAAACTTTCCTTAAAATGTATCCTAATTTTTTTAAATAAAGGAGGCCTAACATTATGCATATTCTCTGTAATGTATTTCATCAACTAGAGATAAACGTCACCAAAGGGAACCTAAAAAAAGGTGGGAGTAATAGGTATAGAAGTAGTGAGGGCAGTTAAATGTATTCAAACCGAAGAGGTTTTATAAGTTGTAATATTACAAGTGTTATTGTATGTATGATCGTATAGATTCTAGGAGGTTTTCGATTTAGTCAAGGGAGACATGCTTTCATAAAATCATTACAAATGTACATAATATGTCTGGTAGGGTAGAAATTCATAGAAAGGAAAAAAATAGTGTAATCACCAAACTAATTAGGCAGGGGTTATCATGGGATAATAATACATATAGTACACCTTAAAACACAACACATATCATATAACTAATCGAACATAATATCCTATAAATTTATATATCATACTAGAGGGTAAGTTATAACGGATAAGACACCAAAATTAATTCCCACCATCAAAGTTCAAGTATGCTAATTGTAATATTATTAGTTTCGAAAATACTTAAATGTGCGCGTGATGCAATGCATGCATGATACACTTAAGTCTAATCTATTATTAATCAGTTTGTTCTTGTCTCTGTACTTAAAAATCTCATACGTTTCCATCGAGCAAAGCTCACACCTATATCGTCTATCTCTATAAGGCTGCACCCTCCGTACTATATCCCTTTTAAGGCTAAATCCGTTCCGTTTTCATTAAGTTCCCAGATCTTAGTAGATAAAGACGTACTATTAGCCTTATGTTTAAGTCTAAATAATGAAAAATGGTTATTAATACGTTTTTTGCTTATGATATCATTTTCTTGAATTCAAAAATTTTATTCCTTTTCTATACAACATAATACATTCCCCCAAATAATATTTCCCCCTATATCGGCATCTTAAGTTTCATAGTGTCATGCCCGTTTAACTGGTAATTAACATCATGAATTAAAGTCTACCCCTACCCTGCCTATCTAATTGTGTGTTTGTGCGCATAAACAAAAAAACATTGATAGATAGAAAGAAAGAGAGAAAGATACACATGTATATATAAATGTATATATATATATAT
>NC_068982.1:20397730-20398419 GCF_001194135.2 Octopus bimaculoides
TATATATATGTGTGTGTGTGTGTGTGTGTGTGTATGTGTGTGTGTGCATGTGTGTGTGTGTGTGTGTGTGTGTGTATGTATATATGTGTGAGTGTCACTAAAAGTACACACATACATATTGACGAGTTAAAAAAAGGAATAAGATTCTTTCTAAAGTTTTGTTTCTTTTCTATTGTGGAGAAAGGGATACCAATGAAAATGCTTATGAACAATAGCTAACCATGAGCTGATAACTCACTTTTGTTCTTTATTCTAAATTCGCACAATCTCAGATTTTAGTAGGTGATAGAGAGATAAATAAATTGGAAATTAATTACAATCGTATAACCCCATAATGCTCCATGCTATTCTAAGAAATTGTAGTCTGTGTTTTCTTAGCCACTCTTGCTACAACAGCGACAATATGAATTTCTTCCATTTTCTTACTCTGTTTATATTACTGTTTTCCACCAGTTTAAATTCCACATATATATATACATTTCTTTGTATACATATCTGAAGATATCGCTGTATTTAAATTCATGTAATGATTGTATAGTTCAATTAGATGGAGTCGCTTGAAACGGTCGTACTGCATTACTACTTGATATCCTGTTGGTTGTTTTGATTTTATTCATATACATATATACATATGTACACACACACACACACACACACACACACACACACACATATATATATATATATAT
>NC_068982.1:20398734-20400425 GCF_001194135.2 Octopus bimaculoides
ATATATATATATATATATATATATATATATGTGTGTGTGTGTGTGTGTGTGTGTGTGTGTATTTGACATTATAAGAATACACATATAATACTGAATATAATTGATATTCTAGCGTTGGATAGGTTGTATAACTCTTTCTTCCCACTCATACAATAGGCAATGTTATTCTTCTTCTGTAGTTATTAACAAAGGTCAGCTACTGTGATTGGATAACTTTTAGTTTTTATGAAAACTATTGTAGTTTTTGTTTATCTGAAACGTTCTCACCCGTTTTTCCTGGATATAATCATGTACCCCATGTGTATTGCATGTTGTGCATCAATAAGTAGTGCATCAATAAGTAGTCATTGTTATTTTTCTATTTCAAATTAGTTTTTGGTTCTTCCGTTATTTATGTTGAGTTGATTCCCAATACATATTCCATCTTTGTCTGCAAATATGGAAATAGATTTAGCGGAGGCCGATTACAAAATTCCATATATTTAATTGTTTCTCAATGTTTATTCAAAGTGGTTATGTAGCATGTTTTGCATATGAAAGAACACACACATAAGTAATATTTGGTGATCAAAGCCATAAACGTGGCATGGATTTTTCAAATCACCTGAAATTTACTGCACATTGTTGTGTTTTCGAACGCTTTTAATGTCTCATCTTTTAATATATTTGGAATATTTTAAAACAAAGATCTCAACATGTTAATATTTTTTCCTCTTGTGTTGTATACAAATTATCATCTAAATTCTTTTTCCGTTCTAAAGTTATCTCTGATTAAGTAGTAATACGTGCAAATGTATTTCTTCTTAGGATCATTTGTCTTTTTTGTCTGAGAAGCAAACGCCAAAGCACGAATTGAGTAGGGACTGGGCGAGGGATAGCTGGATATTATTTCTATATTGCATGAGTCACCATCCTTGGTTTAAAATTCTATGTACGCAGATGCAAGTGAGTGGAAAGAACTTCGTTTAGAAACTTATGTTTCATGTAAAACTAGTTAACTAATAACAACAAAGATTTTCTGCATAAAGCGGGTGCCTAAAAATTTACCTGCTGTCTCAATATTTCTCTATCATAACTACCTTTATTCCTAGAAGTTATTGAATAGCTCCGTTTAGAGATTGTATAGATATTAGCAGCAAAAATAATATAATAAATAAAAATAAAAAGCAAACTACATCTTCAGACTTCTAGGCAGAGAAACTAAGCATTGAAATAACACCACATTGATAATTGTATAGTAAATCGCTTCATGAATTTAAAACTAAAGTTGAAGATAAATTGCATAATAATAGAATAATCATTTTATTAATCCCCAAATTCCCTTTTCATTTATTTCTTGAGATGACAATATATTTGTCCAAACTGTGAAAAACAGATATTGACAGAGAGATCAAATTGCAGGAAACTAACCACATCGATGTTGCTAGAGAAAAAATTTACACATGAAATAAAAGATACGTTGTGAATTTAAAAGTTTTGTGTGTATTTACATGAAAGCAATGAGTTTTGTACAATGCAAGCATCTAATTAAAATGCAGAGCAATCTAAAATGCATTAATATATATCCCTTTCTTTCTCAGTCTCTCTTTGTACTCTGTACAATATATATATATATATACATATACATATATATATATATATATATATTTATATATATATGTATATATATATATATATATATATATATATAT
>NC_068982.1:20402003-20405136 GCF_001194135.2 Octopus bimaculoides
TATATATTTATTAAATGAAGTTGATCGTAGATTATTGAACATTTGCGGTAATTGTTATAAAAACTCACTCTGACATGCATACATTCTATAAATGAAATGTTAATTGAATAGAAACCTTTACGGAGAAGTATTATAAACTAAATAAAACTATTAATCCCAGCTTAGAACAGTAAACTTCATTGCTAAAACATCTGAATTCTTCTCATTAGATATGAAGGAAAAAGGAACTTTTGTTGAAATAATCTGGAAAGTAAATTACGAAATCTGTTATTTCTCACATAATGGCTCTATATAGAATAGCATATATTGAATCATTTGAAACTATATATATCACATATAATTAATCTCCAGCACGCAATATAACAATTGCGTGATATATTCATGAGACGTAAATATATGTATTTTTACTGTGTAATGTTAATAATTATACATTTTGATATTAATTTGTAAGTAAAATCTTATCAATCATTCAATTAATATGCTGTCTTCTTTATGCAAATTATGCTATACTATATATTCCACACACATGCTGTTTCTGTTTACTAAAATGCGAAGAAACAGGAACATGGTCAATACATTTTACAACAGCTATGCAATGATGTTTACAATTAATGTAAGTCATTGCATGTCTCATCTCTATGACAATGTAAGCTATCATTCTTATTTTTCATTATTGTTTGTAATTATAAAGATACATAGCAACACATCTAAAATATATTAGAAGTGGTTGATGATTTATAGGCTTAAAATCTGAGCCAAAGTGTTAATCTTTCATAGTATGAGCAAATTATTGGAGGGATACTAGATCTTGATACAGCAAATGAGAAAAGCTATTATTCGCTAAACACTTTCCAGGTAGCAAATGAACAATAAAAAGAATAAACAGTATAAATGTGATACTTCGATTTATTATTGCAATCAACAATGTGGAACTGAATGTGCAAATGTGTATGTAGATAAATGTCACACTATATATTTTCTTACCACAGTAATATCAATTTATATTTTAATTCTTTATGAATAGAATTATTAATTCGGTTCCGAAAATAAAGCGAGAACAGAATTTCTTTATCGTAAGTTATTTGAAATATATAGAAGACCATCAATAAATCAATTGCTATATATGGCGATGTTCAGCTAGAACTAATCTTTTCTCTATAAGGTGCAAAGCATACGATAAACGCGCAAATATCGAGAAAATGTTTGAAGATAAAATTCAGTATGACAATTGATATAGCGTCTCTTTATGTGTTTCTCTGGGAGGAGATAAACATATGTCATATCATATCATATCATATCATATCATAACATGTCATATTATACCATATTATATCATAGCATATCACACACACGGTAAAATTCATTTGATGGCAAAAGTAAATTTGATGAAACAAGCAAACTGAAATAGTACTTTGCGAAAGTAGGAACTTGAGTCATGTGACATATTAAGTAATACAACCGTACTCTTGTTTTGAATAAAAATGATGTACAAACATATGTATCAATCCGCTGAAACATCCATTCGTTTTAGTTTTGATATTCATGTGTTTCCCTCTCTCTCTCTCCTTTCTTCTCCCCTCTCTCTCTACCTCACTCTCTATGTATGTATGCATGTATCTATCTATCTACCTATCTATCTATCTATCTATCTATCTATCTATCTATCTATCTATCTATCTATCTATCTATCTACCTATCTATCTATCTATCTATCTATCTATCTACCTATCTATCTATCTATCTATCTATCTATCTATCTATCTATCTATCTATCTATCTATCTATCTTATTCTATCTATCTATCTATTTATTTATCTATGTATATATACATATTAGGTAGTCAAGTATGAAATTTGTAGAAAAGAAAACCGAGTTTGCTAATGTTTTATAAATAGAAGGAATAGTTTTATTCACCAAAGTATGCATCCATATTGTCAATGCATCTTTGCCATTTCAGCGGTAGCTTGTCCAACCAGGAACTGTAAAGGCCTGGCAATCTGAACTCAATATAATCTTGGAAGGCCTGTTTTACAGCATCGTTGAAATTAAATTTGTTTCACATTAAAAAGGTATCTAAATTCTGGAAGAAGTGGTTGTCAGTTGGGACAAGATCAGGTGAGTATGGTGGATGACGGAGAACTTCCAACTCCAACTCCTTTAGTTTCGCTAATCTCATTTTTGCGGTGTGTGGTCTGGCGTTGTCTTGCAATAGTATAGGAGTGGATCGTTTGACTAATCTAGGCTGTTTATTGTAAGTTTCTGCATCATTTGTTCCAGTTGGCTGCAGTATATCTCGGCCGTGATTGATGAGTCAGGTTTAATGAAATCATAATGGATCACACCTGCACCAGACCACAAAACACACTATCAGCTTCTTTTGATGGATTTTGCGTTTTGGATTGAGTTGTGGTGGCTCGTCTTTATTCAACCGTTCTGCTGAACGTTTACGGTTGTTGTATTGGATCCATTTCTCATCAAGTTGCAATTCCATTCAAAGAGAGTTCATTTGTGTAACGAGAGAGTAACATAATACTAGCTTCCAAACGTTGCTGTTTCTGATTTTCATTGAGTTCTTGTGGAAACCACTTATCGAAATTTTTCGCTTTACCGATTTGAACTAGGTGAGTCAATATTGTTTCCTTGCTAACACCAAGCAACAGCGATAATTCGCGAGTGCTTGGTGATTGATCTGATTCGACGGTGGCTTTCATTTCATCATTATCCACCTTTGTTTCTGGTCGACGGCGTTGCTCATTTGTGAGGTCAAAGCTACCAGACTTAAATTGTGCAAACCAATTTGATACTCTCTGCTGTGTAATAACATCAGAATGAAATGCTCCATTAATATTCCGAGCTGTCTGTGATGCTGTATTTCCAAGAAAGAACTCATAATTGAAAACTATACGAATTTCCGACTTATCCATCTCTAAACAAAAATAGCAAAACGGATTTATAAATACTTTATAAATCGCAATATTAGAATAAAGAAATCGATCTGTTAGCTTTCTAACAAGAAAAGGAAGATTGTGAAAATATAATAATGGCACAAATTGAGCAGCTGTTAAAGTTTACCATATTACCTTACTACAAATTTCATACTTTACGACCTAACACGTACATACATACATACATA
>NC_068982.1:20405270-20409330 GCF_001194135.2 Octopus bimaculoides
ATATATATATACATATACATACACAAACGCACATATAAATATATATATAAACATATATATACATACACACGCACACACACACACACACATATATATATATATATATATATATATACATACACGAACATACATATGTAAGTTGCACTTTCAGTTACCATCGGCGTCTTGTCAATAGGAAAATGCATGAATATCTCCACCTCTATTTTTCTATGTACGATTTATATCATGATTTACAGCAACGTATTTTCTTTGCTAATGTTGATAATCTTCGCATTCTCCTATATATCTTAAATATTTTACTATATCACAAGAAAAAACAAACAAAGCATAAAATTTCAGTTTATAAACTTGTTTGTAGCGAGAATTGTAAAGAACAGTTGGGCAATGAACCAAATACGGCAGAGCTTTCTTGAAAACTGCCAAATATAAGTTGGAATTTTCCGTAAACATGTAATGTTTTGTATAGATGTTTAAGCAATTAATTGTCTGTGATTTCACCGGATGTTTTGGCAAAGGTTTCAGCTAGTTTTCTTTTTCTCATTATTTTTTATTACGCCAAGACGTTTAAATGCAACGTTTTCCATAATGTTCTTCCCCATATTATATATATATATATATATATATATATGTGTGTGTGTGTGTGTGTGTGTGTCACTTTGTGAGTGCAACTCACTTTCTTTCTTTCCCTCCCTGTATACGTACATACATACATACATACATACATACATACATATATTCCTACACACGCATATGTGTTTAATAGTATATAGTAACGGCTATATCTGTTTGTGTCTGTGTGACTGATTACTGTCAAGAGTTTCGATGTTATAGAAGGCAAGTGAAATGAATATTCCTACCACTCTGCTGTGTCTATTAATTCCTACTCTATAGTCAAAGTTTTGAAACGCATGTTTTACACAAACTTGTATTATTTTATATTATAAGGACATCATCATTATTACTCTTTATATCCAAGTGCATGTGATTTGTCGACGTCATCGTCGTCGTCGTCGTCATCATCATCATCATCGTCATCATCATCATCGTCATCATCATCGTCATCATCATCATCATCATCATCAGCAGCAGCAGCAGTAGCAGCAGTATAATAGTAATAATAATAATAACAATATACTAACAATATCTATAGTTGCGTACTGCTCAATGTGGAATTAGCTCGCGGAAAGCTCTGAGTGAGAAGAGTTATGATCTTTGAAAATAATTTCCTCTTCTAGAAAGAGTCCTTTATCCATTTTCTCAAATGTTTGAGAATTGTATAACAGATAATTTTCACATCGAAACTTGATTGGCTATCTCTAAGCATTTTAAACTACACGGACAATATCCACAATAACGAATTTTAAGACACTGGTTGACAAATCAATCTTTCAAAGAATTAATTTACTTTGCTCATTCTGCTTCTGTAATGGAAGATATCTACGTAATTGAATTAAAGTTCTTTAAAAAGTTAAAGTCGAAATCAAGTGATTCTGTTTATATTTCAATGTTTAAAATTAAATATTACAATAGTGCTGCTGATGTTTCTGCTTGATAATACGCGTTCATTGTTCGTTATTCCTCTTGAAGTGTATAAGCATCTTCAAACACCAATGAAGACGAAATATTGTTTTAACATTTGCTAACTATTGAAGTTGTTTTAGAAAGAAAATTTCTATTAATTTATAAATACGTAGGAATTATTTTACTCTTTATTTTTTCCCCACTCCACTGGATTCAAGTAATTACTAAATTCATTTGATTTGAAAGGAAATATGAATTAACGTAAAAACAATAGAGATTGCTGCTAAAGTATTAAAGTAAATTTTGCTGCTAAAGTATTAAAGTAAATTTTGCGTTTCTTTTCTTTGTGAATTAAGAAACACGATTAGTTCACTAAACACACAATTACACAGTATTTAATAGAATAATTACCAACTGAACTGTAAATTGAAGGTTGCATTGAATTATGATGTCTAAGTGCAAATTTCTTGAACGTGTGTTTTCAGTTCTAGCGTATAATTTCTTCGTGATGTCCACAAGTATAATAATGAATATTCAATTATTCTATTTATCTTGTTCTATACTTGAATGCCTAATGCATAAATGAAGAGTGTCGATTAAAAACAAAACAAAATGAAAAATACATATGTTAGCTGCGTATACAAAGTAACCATATGCTTGTTTGATACAAAGAAGTAAATGATTTCTTACACTGTAAAAACATAAATGAATTAATAATGAATATTTTTTTTGTGTAGATTTGTTTAGATCATTTCAGAGAAATGGTTTAGTCAGATTACGAAATTTGGAGAGGCTTCAAAATATACGGTGATTTCAATATGTATCAAAACATATGAAACAAAGATAGCGTATAAACTAAAAAAAATATGATCATATATTCGTCACCGGAATATAAGTGCGAACCTATTGATTGATATTTACCTTCACACATACACTGCTTGATGAGAATATTGTATATTGAAATAAAGAACTGTTTCATAATTTAATATACTTTGATTGATCGTCAGTACCTACAGTGAACAGTTATTTAAAATAAAATCTAATATAAACCTTACTACATTATTAGGTCATTGACGACAGCAATGCCTTTGAGACACAGACATTAAATTTGTTTAAATAAAACGAAAAATTAGGGTATTTATTGCTAGTTTATTTTCAATAAATAATCTCATTCAATATATAGATTCACAGGGTTGCAAAATGGCGGAAATAAATCTGATTAAAATAAAGAAAAAAAAAATGTTTTGCTCGATATATTAAGATTAGTTCCAGCATGCCAGTTGAATTCTAACGGATTACAGCAGTAAATTTTTCATTTCGTATGATTGAAAACGAAGGACGAAGGAACGATATTATAGTAAAGACATGTATATCTTTCAGTGAGATATTACTTATGTAAGACGATGTTTGTGTATGTTTCTGTCTCCTTTCAAGGTGCTGTTTGAATGATCAAAAAGGTATTTCATTGTGACTGTGTTAGAAACAAAATCAAATTTTTTAGAACAGTGAATTACAGGGCCAATCAATTGAGAAATTTAAGTATCATTAATTTATATACGGATAGCTAATGTATGAAAAATGCAAACTGCTTATGATAACCAGGGTAAGGGAAAGATAATACAGAGGTGAAACTCATGAAAGCAGACAAACGGAATGCCAGAGCGAAATGAGTTTAAAAATAACAGAAAAAATAGTTGAATGTCTAGCCAACAAATACGAACTTAATTTGAGCAATTTTACCACCATTGCTAGATGTTTTTCATCTGCTCCTGATGCACTTCTTGGCATTTGTGAACTATATGACCTTCTCATAGGCTTTCATAAGACAGATACTGTAGTTTTTAAGCTTCAACAGTACACCCCGTGGTATGTAAGATGTGTATATATATGTAGATGTAAAAGTGTATATTATATATATAAATACATACATATATATATATATATATATATATATATGTGTGTGTGTGTGTGTGTGTGTGTGTGTGTGTGTGTGTGTGTGTGTGTGTGTGTGTGTGTGTGTGTGTGTGTGTGTGTATAAATGATAAAAGTTCAGGATTCAAATGAATCAGGTCCTTAAATATTAAAGCCTCAATGTCGGTTTAATGAAATCGCTATTGGTTACAAAACAACATTAAAGGAACATATACGTACATACCGAAGTAAAGACGGATTTATATTACAGTTGCCTATTCAATCACAAGAGTTCGGCAGAATATACGGCGAGTCTAAAGGCTGCGCTTACGTACAGTCACTGCACCAGTTGTATAGCACTCAATAGACTCCAGATCCAAGCTAACTGCAGGTTCGGAGTAAGGTGAATAATAAACAAATAACATGAGATGGATAGTGGTTCACTCACTACAGCTACGACAGACAATTTTTTATTGATGAATAGTGTTATTACATCATATCCCCAAATCGTTTTCATCAGCTGAATATATGCACGAATTAAATATTCAGAAAAACATTCCCGGAATTCAAGTATATGCCATTTCATGATTCCGTGGTGAACTATATATATATATATATATATATATAT
>NC_068982.1:20409367-20412099 GCF_001194135.2 Octopus bimaculoides
TATATATATTTAATAAATTTTAAATATGAATGTATTAATGCATGTCAAAAGCTCTGGGACCACTGAACAGACTACAGTATCGTAATATTTACTTTACAAGGGAACGGTTGATAGTAATATTGAAGTTATGTCAGTTTGTGAAACTTTTAACTTCTAACACAAAACTAACGAGTTGAAAACAACGAATATATATATAAATATATATATATGGGTGTTTGTGTGTGTGTGTGCATGTGTGTGTGTGCGTGTGTAGGTGTGTGTGTGTGTGTGTGTGCGTGGTTGTGTTTATATGTTTTCTGTGTATGTATGTATGTATGTGTGTATATGTGTGTGTGTGCATACACACACACGCGGGTGCGCGCACACACATACATACACACACTCACATACGCATAAATATAATCAGAACGATTGATATAAATATGCATTATAAATATTTAATACATTTTTTGTACTCTTTAGTCGGTGAGTCCTACTCGGGGATGCAGCCGTTCTTCTCATAATATTACATAAAATATTTATCTATACATGCAACTCTCATAAATTAAGTTAGTAATGGGTGGTGGTGGAATATCCAACACTGAGATCATTATGCAATAATATTTCGTTGGTTCATTTTCAAGCTACACAACATTTCAGGTTGCCATGCTTGATATCTTAATGGCAACGTTAGATTCTTTCCTTCTACTATGCATGGTATAACTGAAGTAGTTATATTATCTTCATAATATACCGAGTATTGTCGTTTCTATTATTCCCTATATTACATATGACATTAATACTTACTAAATCATTTTACCTTCTGTTCGGTACGGTAATTCTAATCTGTATTTCGTTTCCTTATGCAATTTATTACAAGATTTAAGGAGTAATTTTGGCGGGTACAGGGTCCTCTATTCTTTATCACAATAAAAGAGCGGTCTCCTAAATGAGAATTTGTTTACTGAGAAGCACATTGAAACTTATGCAAAATTATGTAAAGTATATACAAGTTGCGGTGAATAAACAGTCATCTAAATTACGCAAAAGGAAAATAACACTGACATCTCATTTTAACAGATATATTTACCAAAATTACATAAAAGTATCTTGAAGTACTCAATAAAATCTCCATTGGCTTCAATCACGGCCTCCAAACAACTTCGGAATCTCTTGCAACTCTTCTGGACAGTCTCCTTGTTTAAGTTGGTCAATGCTTCTATATTCCTTGCCTACAGTTCATCCGTGTTGTTACAAAGAGTTTTGTTGGTCTCTCACTGAACTGTGCCTCACACATAATAATCATGGTGGTTGCAGGCTGGCGAGTTACGTGACCATATGTTAGGGGTGATGTGGTCGCCGAAATTGTGTGATAGCCATGACAGTGTTCTCCTGCTTATGTGGCATATGGTGGGGTCCTGTTGTCAAATGTAAGGATTTCCAGTAGCCGCCCTCTTGACGCAAGGCCTCACTACCTCCTCCGGGCACTTGATGTAGGCCTCCGTGCTGAGTTTGACGCCATGTGGGAAGATGAAAGGAGGCATAACATCGCCATCACTAGTGATTACTCTGTGTTTTGGGACACGTCAAACCCTGAAAGTTTCGTATTGGAGCTTCCGGTACGAATGCCAAGCGGTACAGCATGTCGTTTCAAAATTTCTGGTAGAGTAACTCGCGTCAGGGGGGCTGCTTTTCCCACAGACGGTGCCTAACTGATCTTGCTATACTGTGTAGTCACCGAAATAAAAAAAAAACGAACAATGCGCATGCGCGAAATTAATATATAAATAGCCGACAATTTACCCATCTCACCCTGTACATATATAGAAGCACTATTTCTTGCAACCATTTTGGTACCTATCTTTATTTAACATCATTTCTCAAAGCAATAAACAGCGAAGAAATAGTTGCATTAATTTTTATATATCTAACATAAATGCTCTGCTATGCAGCTTATTTCTAGCTTTGATTTATTTTGCTGCTTTATGCAATATAGACATTTCAAAATTAAATCACACATTCGCTGTGATATTGCTTTATAAGTTATTTGTTTTATCAAAGTATCGTCACGTGATATATTTTCATCAACTGATTTAAAAGCAAAGATTTTGTCTTGCTACCTCTTTGATTAATCAAAAAAAGCATAACAGAATTTATGGGAGCCTTCCTCCTTGAAAACTTACACATATATTGTACTTAGGGAGAACGTCCCTGTACATATTCTCGCTAATAAAATGTTTACCGATTATCGTTAAGGAATATGAGCTACTGTCTGGTTTATCTTGATAGTCTTTCTTCTCTTTGTTCGCTCAATTTGCCGTTTGATTTATAGTAACGATAAGCGGGAAGTTAATTCATGTAATTACTGTTGATACCTTGAAATCATCTAACCTAATTGGTCATTACATTAATATTTGTAGTTCTTTTTGCATCTAATTCTTCGAATTGCACTTCATTTCTTATGATAGTATGACACGACATCAGGCGGTGGAGGTCGCAGGCGTTTTCTTGCAGACAAAACTATCATGTTCGGCACAACGATTTTAATTTTGTTGCTATTTATATTTTACATTGGATGTTACATAACTGCATTACTTTTTTTACGCACTCACCTTGTCACTCATGTGTTATTCATTTGGTTGTTACTTACATAATTCTTAATATTTTGTAAAACATGAAACGCGAAATAAGAGACAACTGTTTCAGAATATAAGTAAATATATATGTATATATATATATATATATATATATAT
>NC_068982.1:20412291-20419648 GCF_001194135.2 Octopus bimaculoides
TATATATATATATATATGTATGTATGTATGTATGTATGTATGTATGTATGTATATACATATGTTTGTGAGTGTGTACATACGTATGTATAGTGTACAATTGTATAGTGCAGTTAATAATCTTCTAAGTTACAATGATGTGAAAAATCTACATTGAATATTGTATTATACATTAAACCAGGCAGGTGTTACTTTTTGACCGTCAAGGTAAGTTAAAGTATTTCAAAATCCATACCGCATGCAAGCAATGTAACTCAATTAGGATTACTAACTTCGCTTTCGTGTCTCTAGATAACATTTTAAATTCAGTTTGTTGAGGTTTATTTTGTTCTCCATTGTACACATGGTTAATTTTCTAAATCTAGCTGCAGACTAACATGAATCTAAATAACATTAAGTTATTTCCAATAAATAAAACACAATGTCAATACTGAGGTGTTGTTTTTCAGAATATTGCGGTAATAAATTGATATATCAAATTACCATCAACAACAGACAACCAGTTATCCATTCCCCCTCATTCTGCTTAATCAGACAACCAACTCAGCACTAAAACAAAACTACGTACAGATGGTTCTTGTGTCACACATATAAACCATTTATAGAATGTTGTCCATCTTTATCAAGTATCTTCATGAACAGACACGAACATCTATCGAATCACTACGTCTTCTGAATAATACGAATGAAATTATTCAAGTCTTATCTAAGTGTCTTTTTAGCATCACGAATAAAGCTGTCTGTTGTGGATTCAAAATGTGTTTATTATTTAATAGTCACAAAAGCAATGAGTTGTGAATTATATATGCACAACAAACAACATTCAAGAAAGCAATTAAAATGTAGACATGATGTCTATTTAGAACATATTAATAATACTGGTTTCTTATTTAGGCACAAAACCAATTATCCAGTAAATCATATGCGTTTGAATAAATGCTTGTCTTTTATTGATACTTAAGAAACGAAGAAAGAAGAAATGGAGAATGAGTGAGAATCAGAGAGAGAGAGAAAGAGAGTGAGAGAGACAGAAAGAAAGAAGGAAAGAAAAAAAGAGAGAGAATAGTATAATTGATTCCACTACGAAATTAAATACTCTAATGCATCACATCTAGTAAAATAGGACATGGCGCCAGAAAGTAAAATAATTTCAAGCTAACAAAGAAAAAAACAAACAAACAAGGTCTTTCATTCCGACGCGCGACAGTCGTTCTATTTATTCATTTGTTAGCCATGAGAAGAATTCCTGTGCACTATCAGTTTATTTCTATAAATTTGTATACATTCAAACCTTTTCCGAGTAAAATAGTTTCTCTTGGTACATCACAAAACAATGACAATCATATTATGCTTAAAGAATGTATGCACTAAAACTTTCTTGCCCTTCATCCTAAAAGCTTCTTAATAATTTAGATACCTTTACACATTTTGCTTGGAATTTGAATTAAAATTTATGCTGGCCGTCAGAGACTAATGAACATCAAAATCAGTGATGTTAAGCTGGAACCTTTTTGCATGGAATGTTCGCAAAAAAAGGGATCTTAAAAAAAAATTACGGGTGCCTAAATTAAGGTGGTGGTGAAGATATGGCACCAGCTATAAGCAGCGGAAGTGATATCATTGGGAAAGAGAGTGTAAGGGGAATGTAGACCCGATATTTTAGTGCTCGGAGAGTTTTAATTTATCATAATATACAGTTAACCTTATTTAGTATATTAGCTAAATCATTTGTGTGCCTAAGAATACTTGCCCACTCTGACGCTACCTGGAGCTTTTCGAATGTTAAACATATCCAAACGGATGTAGTGTTGGCCTCGAAGAGAATTGTTACACAGAAAGGTTATCACAAAATCTAAAGTCTAGGTACGTATGGATCTTTGTTGGTTTAATTTGCAAAATTAACAGGAAACGTTCTCTGTGGGGCACGCGCGCTATAGTTCAGACTTGACGCGACCCACAGTCATCAGACTGCTGACCGGCGTACTCCGCTGTGGTATTACTTCCACGTGGTTCGGCTTTGTTTTGTAGTGCATCTCCCCTGTTCAGCGATTTTTGTGATGGCTTAAACGAAGGAACAGCGTGCTTTCATGAAATTCTGTTTCCTCCTGGTAAAAATGGCGACCGAAACAATTGTCATGTTTCGAACAGTTTACAAGGAAGCTGCCACGAGTAAAATACACTTTTACGAGTTGTTTTCACGTTTTAGAAATGGTTACCTTTCGCTTGAAAACCAACCTCGTTCAGGATGACCGTCGATCTTCCGTTCGAATGAAAACATGAAATTTCATGAAGTGATTTCGGAGGAGAGTCACCGAATAATTGTCGAACTTGTTGATATGGTGCCATGGAGCTCCTGCCAACGAATTTCGAATGAGGGGTTGCGACTGAAATGAGTTACGGCAAAATTTGTGCCTGGATTGCTCACGGAAGATTAAAAGCCATCATGTGTGAATGCGTGTCGTGAACAGAAAAAAACTGGAACTTTATTTGGACGTTTTTTCGAAGGTCATCACTGGCGACGAAAGCTGGTGGTACGGAATTTTCAGATGTGGAAGGGATAAAGAAAAAACGACCGAAGCGTTAAAAGGCATCACTTTTCAAGAGTTCCAGCACTGTTTTGAATAGTGGAAAACGTGTATGGACCGATCCATTCCTTCAACTGGAGAATATTTTGAAGTCAATAAAAGTGTAAACATGAAAATAAGTGGATAAAACAATATTCCCAAAACTCCGGTTTCTTTTGGGTAGCCCCACGTACTTAATTTCTCTGAGTAGAAATAGAAGTGTGACCAAGAGTATAAACTGCATTTAAAAAATGGTAGCAACAATACCTCATATGGGTCTATATTCGAGGCCTGATACGTGAACGGAATTTACATAAAGATAGTAAGTCTCCAGGTTCTAAGCATTTCAAAGTTTTTGTTCATTTTTTCACAATCTGCATATCAATGGTAGGCTAAATTTGATTAAAATGCATTTCTTTTTTTCTCTTATGAGCATGAAAATCCATCTGGTAAAATTCAGAATACAATAATCCAGGTCACAATACCAAGCCTGAACAAAATAATAGGCTTCATTTATACTTTATCACCACAAGACAAACCCTTGACCTCCAAATAGTTGTTGCACCGAAATGCTGTAATTTTAATATCCTATTAGCGGACTTGATAAGCGTGATCAGAAACGTGCCCCGCATTTTCTATTCAACGGAATCAGAGAGACACATACAACACTTCATCCACCGCATGCAGATCTCTGGATACAGACACGGAAACAGAATCAGGGTGCACAAAGGACACGTGGCAAAATTCAAGAGCACCTCAGAGAATGATGCAAATGTAATTGGTTCGATGTACAGGAGCAAACGATGGATTAGCAGAGACAGAACAAAGAGAAAGATAGGTAAGTTTAACACTTGGTATGACAGCAAAAAATACCAGAGTGTAATGTTTGTCGATGCGATCATTTTAGAAAACCCTTACATAAGAATTAGAATATTAAAATGACCGAGGAATCCCATAAAATCTCCGATCGAACGTACCCATTTGAAAGAACCTGCTGTTCTGCTACCGGCTTTATATTTGCGGAGTAAGCCCAAGATAAACTTTAAAAATACGTATGTAATCTATAGTATAAGGTGTATATAGGGATGGTGCAGAAGGAGAACAGTGACGTACGTAGAAGAGGCAACCGGTAGCCTAAATGACAGGATGAGTTAACACTGGCGGGAGATCAAGAAAGTGCTATACCATTATGCGAGACTAGACCATGAGGGCTGGGTAGAGAATATAGATGTTAGGATCTTTTCGACACATGCAACATAAACAACACTCGAAGACTACACACATAACAGAAAATAAACTAAGACTCAAGAGAAACGCGAATTCTGTAACTACACCCGCAAACCCTCAACACGAAAACTAAAAACACTAACATATAGTAACAGAGGTAAATGCATGTGCAGATGGAGATTCATACCAAAGAAAGAGATGACAAAACCTGAGAGAGAAAGAGACGCGAGAAACATAAATTCACTGAAAAGAACACAAGATCTGTGACGAAAGAACTTTGAGAAATGATGGTAATAATACACCTAAAGTGAAGATCAAATAAGCAGTGCGTGTGTTTATTGGCAACAAAAACTGACCATTCCCCAATATAACAATATCTGTTGCTACACACATTTTCACATCAAGGATGTAGCAACACAAATAAAGAATCGTATATATCATTTCCTTCATTACATAATGTTGTTAATATTTATAATTGGTATAATATTTAAAGTTCTAAGGCGGTGAGCTGGCAGAAACATAAGCACGCTGGGTGAAATGTCTAGCAGTATTTCGTCTGTCTTTACGTTCTGAGTTGAAATTTCGCCGAGGTCCACTTTGCATTTCATCCTTTCTGGGTCGATAAATTAAGTACCAGTTGCGTACTGGGATCGATCTAATCGACTGACCTTCTCCCCAAAAATTTCGAGCCCCGTGCCTAGAGTAGAAAAGAATATTCAAAGTTCTAAGAATCTCAGATATCTCTCTTTCAACCTTTAGGAATTTAGTATAATTCGTATATATAATTTTTTAGTAAACTAAATTAGAACATGATGATGTGAGCGTAACATTAGTAGTAATAAAAGAAATGGTAGAAATAGAAGTAATGATATCATTATTTTATAGGTCTCCGCCCTACGTTTGTGGAGGATTTCTTGTAAAAGATAGCTGCTGTAGTAACAGCAGTGATAAAAAATAACAATATCAAAGTAAGTATTCACTCAAATGCCATGTAAATATTGATAATATCCGCTATAATGGTTTTATATGCCGGAAACATCGTGGAATCATTTTGTACATACACACATACATATATAATTCTGTCACACAAGAAGCACATCCATATTTGTGAAATATTCTGCAGGATATTCGTCTATACGAATGCCATTAGATTCACTGGACACAGTTTTTTATAATACAATATATAATCCGTACTGTACCAGATCATATGCAACATGCAACTATTTAAATTTATGGGCGTTGTAGATAGAACATAATGTCCTTATTCTGCCAAGCATTGTGATTCATTGAGTAATAATGAATTCTTAATTACAAATGAGTTATTAGAGTTAGGTTGGATGGAATGTTTTCATTATCACCTTCGTCAATTTCTTAAGAAATCTATACGTAGCGGTAAGGGAATATATTTCAATGGGAAATCGATAATTGGCAACAATGCAGTTCACCAATAATTTCCTCCTGCTCCATGCATGTGCCAAAACAGTAATTTATTTCCTAATTTTCCAAAGTATCTATTTCAAGGAGGGTGATTTTGAGTCAATCCTGTCGAGTGTTATATTGGGAATAAAAGACCGTTAACGTATATAACCATTGCAGGATGAATGTTGATGCCAATGAAATACCATGAGAGAGACATATTGTATCGCATTTCATGAAATTATCCCGGTAATAAGAATACGTCTTTGCCAAATGGAATGCGTTGCTATTAAATCATCAACGCTGATGAAGTACGAAATGCAAGGAAAGCAATAATGTTTACGAAACTCAATATATAGAAATTAACATGTTTTCTTCTTATTGTAATATGTTCTTCTGCTGAAAATGCAATGCTTAAAATGCATATTTTACGAGAGAAGAAAAAATTCTCACAAGATATCGAATTTTATGACAAAGGATTTCGAGGATTAAAAACTTAAGTGCTGAAAATTCTTTACTAAAGAAACATGTTGCTATATAGGTTATTATTAGCATTTTAGTTAATAACCTTCATTTAATGTAAATATTTGGTTCATTTTATATATTATGTATCATCTTCAAAATTTATTTTTTACATCATAAATTTTAGTTAATCTATCTTATATCTTGTCACGTCTAATCGGTCTTATACTTGATCTTTACATCTTAAAACACGTGATTGGTGATGGAAATATTTTATTTAGAACTACATTTTTTCTCAATAAGAGAAGATATATGTTCGATAGAAAATCCAGATATTCGAATTCTCATAACTAACAGATAATTGAGAAAATGATGTCTATATAAGCGAAGTGAAAATCGTCAGCTTCAAAATATATATTTTAACTGAATATAACACTGATTACATAGTTTACTCTTTTACTCTTTTACTTGTTCCAGTCATTTGACTGTGGCCATGCTAGAACACCGCCTTCAGTCGAGCAAATCGACCCCAGGACTTATTCTTTGTAAGCCTAGTACTTATTCTATCGGTTTCTTTTGCCGAACCGCTAAGTTACGGAGACGTAAACACGCCACCATGGGTTGTCAAGCGATGTTGGGGGTACAAACACAGACACACAAACATATATACACGCATACTTGTATATATATATATAAATATATACATACAACGGGCTTCTATCAGTTTCCGTCTACCAAATCCACTCACAAGGCTTTGGTCGGTCCGAGGCTATAGTAGAAGACACTTTCCCAAGGGGCTGCGCAGTGGGACTGAATCCAGAACCATGTGGTTGGTAAGCAAGCTACTTACCACACAGCCACTCCTGCGCCTTTATTAACTTTATTAACTAGTGTATGGTGATAATGATAATGACGACGACGACGACGACGACGATGACGACGATGATGATTATGATGATGTGAGCAATACGGTAAGCTGCTGCTACTCATATGTCATTTCGTCTTGATAATCTCTAAGAAAACTGGAAATTGATAGAAATAACTCAAAACTGAATCGACTCTGAGTAAAATACTATATATTATAGAACAAGTATATTACACAGAAATAATCTTCGTAAAAACTACAAGGTTTAAGCAACATATTTAAAATTTAAAGCATTTAAAACACTCTCACTTGTTTACGGCAAGTTCGAAAAGTTTCCAAAGCAAATTCTAAGTTTCCAATTAGTCAGTAACATTTGGTATCTTAGAATATTAACAAAAACAAATATATGAGAGCAATTTTTGTTTCATTATTGAAAGTTATCAAAAAGCGAAATCTTCCAGTAAACCTCGTTTTTTCTTTGGTATGTTTACTTGTTGCCGCGTTATCGTGTACTACGTAAATATAACAATAACTTAATGTGATATATTTTGTTGTAAACAAATTGGCCACATATTTTTTCAGGCATTTTTTTTTTGACGTAGAATTACACGTTTTTCTTTCTTTCCATCATACTGACACTATCATTCTATCTATCTATCTATCTATCTATCTATCTATCTATCTATCTATCTATCTATCTATCTATCTATCTACATTTATTTCTCTCTCGCTTTCTTTCTTTCTGTCTTTCTTTCTTTTTTCTTTCCTTCTTTCTTTCTTTCTTTCTTTCTTTCTTTCTTTCTTTCTTTCTGTCTGTCTATGTAT
>NC_068982.1:20420291-20422998 GCF_001194135.2 Octopus bimaculoides
TGTGTGTGTGTGTGTGTGTGTGTGTGTTTCTTAGAGCTTTACTGATACCTGATAATGATTCATCCAACAATGTTATTGCAGTGGCTCTAAAACACAACGGATTTACTAGATCATTGAAGCAAATAGAACAAAAAAAAAAGAAAAGAAAAGTTACCCGGTGCTATGCAAGTATCTGCCCACACATGGAAAAATTGGATTCCATTTCAAAAAAATGGTGAATCCTCACGTGAAAGAACTGACTCGGAGAAGAGTAACAATTTAGAAAATCCCACGTGGAATGCCAAATAAAGATGGCAGAAACAAAACAACTACTAAAGGCGGCAAAGCAACTGGAAGAAAGAAACGAAATAAAAGACTATAAGAAGAGCAGCTACAACACCACGTGTCAAAACAACGAAAAATGTAACGGAGCGTAGTGAAAGCCTCATAAAACAGACTACAGTGTCAAAAGGGGAGCCACAGAAAGAAACAGCAAAAGAATCAGAACAGTACGAGAAATAGGTACCACGTGAAAATTGTTTGCAAGCATGACAAAATGGAGTGGGACTGCCGCGTTGACCATTCAAAACTCAGGGAGAACGGAATCCATTGTAGAAAGTACTCTCTGCTTAAACAACAAGCGCCCTGTTGGAGAGATAATATTATGCGCGAAATCTAACATGAATATCCTGCTGCCAAATATTTTAACCGAGAAAGCGAGGCAGATTCCTCTTTGGTCATTGCTAATAAAGATAAATGCTTGAAACATCTAAATGTTTGAAAAAATAGTTGTCACTTCTCCTCAATCGCTCATTCAGTTTTGAAATTCCGTTTGGAAATGAACGTCTATGTATGTGTATGTTTGTGTATGTAAGTGTGTCTGAGAGAGAGAGAGAGAGAGAGAGAGAAAGAGAGAGACAGGTGGGAGAGAGGTAGAGAGAGAGAGAAAGAGAGAGACAGGTGGGAGAGAGGTAGAGAGATGTGCTTCCTTTCCGTTAAATTGTTAAGCGTTGAATCACAGTAATGAATGTAGCAAATGTGAAATTGTGTAGTCACAGCAAGCGCGTGTACGCCGGAGCGTAAAGACAATGAATCTGCGAAGTTCCTTGAATAACTGAAAGTGGCTCTTCTCTGTTAGCTTTACATTCACTCGTATACTAAACGTTCTGAGTTGAAATTGCACGGAAGTCAACTTCGAATTTTAACCCCACAGGTTCAATGAAATAAGGCATCAGTCACTTACTTGGGTCTACGTTACTGAGTGACCCTAATTTCTCAAAATTGCTGGTCGTATGCCATATGTTAAAATTAGTTTTGAATTCATAGTAGCAGCAGCATTTGCACTACTACTACTACTACTACTACTACTACTACTACTACTAGTAGTAGTAGTAGTAGTAGTAGTAGTAGTAGTAGTCACTGTTGTTTGGTTGGTAGTGGTATTCATAACGTTGCTGTTGCTCCCGGTCAGATCGCTTTAATCTTCAACTGTTTAAACCCATATCATCCACATGACAGGCAAATAAAAATGCGCATTAAAAATATAGAAACCTCGCAAGATATCAATATGCTATTTCAAAACGTTTACTGAATATAATTCCGTCTTTTATTCCTTGATTTCCATTGCATTGTTATTAATGTTGTTTTTAATAATTTCTATATTATCTCTGCAGTATTTGCTTCAATTCCATTGTTTCCATTTAACATGTAAAAAACGCATTTTGTTGCAACACGTAATGCATTCAAAGTTTGAAAATCGGTAATATTGACAGCAATATTCTTTTCATGCTGAAGTTTGTAATTTTTTCTTAGTTTCCTTTTGCTTTCCTTTAACTTTTATAGTCAACATACGAGGAACATAAAAGTAAAAAAGTAAAAAAAAAAAGGAAATAAGAATTTATTTAACGTGACATATCAAATAATCTTTAAAAATATCAGTTAAAAACCTCGTTTGAATTTATGATTTCCATTGCAAAGTTATCTTATTATATTTTTGTTTTAATTCTAAAGCAAAAATTAATTCTGTTTTCCTGTTTGTGATAATATTCAAGAAACGAAAGAATGCTAGATTTCTACAAATATAATGCTCCCTAACTCTACACGTGCTTCTTTTAAAAATTGATATTTTTTACAAGCATGCATGTAATTGTCGATCTTGGCATACATTTAGACATGCACAAACACCAACACACACGCATGCAAACATTCATGCACACACATATACACACAAATATATATATTACCACACAAGCACATAAAAAGTCATATATATATATATATTTGTATGTACGTATATATACACACATGAATGCATATATGTGTATGTGCGCACGTTTGTGTACGTGTGTGCAAGTGTGTTTCTGGGTGTGAATGGGCGTGCATGTGCTTTCTTGTGTGTGTAAAAATAACATTGTATTGTATTTAATCTCCTTTTAAAATATGCAGCAAAGATTTTGGTATTTGATTGCATGTGATACGTGGTACACTTCTAAAACCATCAAAAATACACAAAAAACTGACATAATGATACAAAGAAAATCTGTGCATGTATACGTTGTGTATGTTTGAGCATGTGTGTGTCCGAGAGAGAGAGAGAGAGAGAAAGGGAGATGTAACGCTACATGAGTTATGCAAAGGCAACGAGATTCTTGGGCATACTAAGTGCATAAACACAAGCAAACATGCATGCATATATATGCATGCATACATATATACGGATATATATATA
>NC_068982.1:20423185-20425251 GCF_001194135.2 Octopus bimaculoides
ATATATATATATATATATATATAAATCAAATCAAAGGTAGGACAAAAAGAATACAACTAGCAGAATCGCACAACATGCGGAAAAATATACAATAACATGACATCAAACAGGATAGGAATACAACACACGGGACATTCACAGCAATTTTTCCTCATTAGTTGATTTTTGGAAAGTCATTATAGTTTATTAGCCTTTTAATACCGAGGCTACTGAAATCCTACATGGTCCCGTGGACCTCTATATGTATATAGGGACATTTTGGGACATATAATGCCTCAGATGAATTAGGATATTTTTGAGAACATTAATGATTTTGTATAATATTGAAAGTATTTCGTTGAATCAATCTTGGACTTGTTCTTTTACAATTCACTGTTACCCGAATTCAGCACTGCCTGATCGAGTGTATATTCCATTGCATTCATTATAGCGAACGTCGAAATGTTGCATGCACTAAACAAATCTGTAAAGCATTAAGCCACATACACAGAGAGACAGACAGAGACACACAGGCACACATACACACACAGACACACATACAAGCACACACAAACGTACACACAAGAACGCGCGTATATACGGAGAGGGGATGCTGAAAAGTTCCAAGATTCACACATGTATTGCATTTGTCCTTCAGTTTTTTGAAACCCGGTAAAATTTCTAAGAAGTTTGGGCCTTTCGCATTAACCCTAGAACTTTTCACCACCTCTCATATGTATATATATATATAGAAATGCGTTTTGCAAATCAATCGATCGGATTTATAATCACATCCCTAACGAGATTCCCAAATGCACCAATTCATAGTCAAGTACATACATACACATGTACACACAAGCAGAAACACATAGACACACACACACATGCAGAAACACTGACAAAAACATACACACACACGTAAATGGAGTGCATATACATACGTGTGCTTGTAAGCAGAAATGAAACGTACACATAAAATATAGGTGAAGTACAAGCATTTTTCTAATGTTACGACATGCATACGAAAAACATGTGTGAAGAAATATCCCAGCGTCAGAAAGTCACCAATTTAGCAAAAATTACTATGCTTCACTAATGTAATAAAGTACAGAAAGTCGACATTTATTTGGAACATGTATTACAAGGATGTAGTACATGGACTGGATGTCACGAAGAAGAAAATCAAGCTCCAAAATTATTCAGAAGACAGAATTTAATTTTTCATATAAAAATAATTTATTATTTTACAATTTTTAAACGAACGCTGAACATAGAGTGTACAAAGGAATATGTTGCTGTTGTGAACGTTAACTAATTTAAACATTTGCTGAAGAATATACATAGAAAGACATTATTTAGTTTGACATCACTTACAATATATTTTAACTGTGTAAGATTATAGGGCAGTTTCCTCTTTTACCATCGTAAAATAAATTGAGAAAACAATTTTGTTTATATTGATGCGAAGCAAAATAAAGCATTTATTAATGATAAAGAGCGTACATATGAGGAAGATTATCACCAAATAAAAATTATAAGGCATATTACCCACGAATTCCTAGTAATATTCAACTGAAATGATTGTTGCCAACAGTCCAAGTGCATCAAATAAATTCTGAAAGGTTCACCTGAAATAATTTTCGACTCGTCCGATGCTCGGGAAGAATGAAATAGTCTTTTACGTTTCGAACCTATAGTTTTCCACAGAAGGTATTAAGAGGAAAAAAGTCGAGGTAATGAAAAACAAAAAAAAAACAAAAAAAACGGGGAGTGATGAATATATACATAAATCTATATATCTCTATATCTATAAATAAATATGTTTGTGCGTGTGAGTATGTGTGTATGTTTTCGAAACGCTTACTTTTAGAATGGTGGCAGCTGATGAAGGAAATGTTCTCTATGTGGCCTGTGTGTATTCCGTACTTTGTTTATCATTTTGTCCACGATTTTTTTTGTAACGTACTGTACCCAGATATGCATCTATATATACATGTAGATGTAGGTATGTACATACATGTACGTATATATGCATATGCGCATTTATTATTTGTATTATATATATATATATATATATATATATATAT
>NC_068982.1:20427509-20435975 GCF_001194135.2 Octopus bimaculoides
TAGAGAGAGAGAGAGAGAGAGAGAGAGAGAGATGGAAGAGGGAAGGAGAAAAAGAAAAAGAGTAAAAAAATTACGAATAGGAGAACGGAAGTGTGAATGCTGTTATTCCTTTAACTCTTCGGGATATTGCTAAATTTTTGCTACATATACAGACTTTTAAGCAAATACTAGCCTGTGATGATTAGATATTACTGCTACTGGCAATTCATTATTTTCTTCACGGTTTAATAGAACATGTTATTCAAGTTAATAAATTGAATATGAATTGTTATTAAGTGATATGATGCTTTAATGTACGAGGAACGCGTGGCAAATGGTATCGATTTCTCTATCATCAATTCACATTTATGTAAAGTCAACCAAATCAGCATGCATATTTTATAAAGTCTCATTATCCCCCGTTTCCAAATTGCTACCTGCTTTCCTTTGTTAGGCAGAGCAAATAATACTACGCAGATACTATTTGCATTTGGTGAAGAATGGCATATGTTCCTATATTTAATATGCATATTCATTTGTCTAAATCACTTTCATTTATTTATTACTCTCGTTGAAAACTGTACATTACAGGTAAAATGCCGGTCCTTGTGTTTCATTTGCGGTAATGAAGTTTCTAAAGGTTCTAAATGCCATGCAAACCTATGAATTTTTATACACCTAAGAAATCAATAAATGGAAGTGGCTTTTACTTTGCCCATAGCCTTTTCGCTATAGATAAATTACCAAAATTAAATTATCACTACTATTGTATTTGAACTTTCAAAGATAAACATTGAACTTTCAATAATAAACGTTTGCATGCTTAGGCATTTCTTGAAATGACATTCTGAAAATTTTGAAGCATAGATATATGACTGCTTCATCGATATTCAGGTAACTTATATCGATTTTCCATGTTTCAATTGTTACATGATTGATTCTTATGGTGGTCCTTACCATCACCAACCCAACACTGCTCAAGTAGTGCTGTGTTCTGTGTTTCACATGTTCTCTCTTATTTTTCACTTCTTTGAATTTTAGCCCTGGTAGTACTAACTTTGCTTTTCTTAGTTACCTTTTATAGTACTAGCAACACCCACGTACGCCCTTCTTTCTCCACTCTTTCACTCCCTTTAGAAGTAATGCGCATACACTTCATGTCTTGTACTAACATATAATTTCTCCTGTTTTCGACAATATTGATACACTAAGAATTCACCTATAATATTTTTCCAAGCCCACATTGTGAAATACAACAGCTATGTCAATTTCAAATATCGTGGGAAGATAACATTCCACAAGACCAAGTCAACGACTGTTCTTATTTTAATTTTACTCTATCAACATATGAAACATGAAGGGAATATCATAAATAACTTGTGTAACGGGTAAGTTACCGTTGTGATAAAGTCACACGTGAATTGACGCCTAGATGCGACATTATATCATTTGTCCAACTATTTTTAACCGTTATGAGACAAAGATTTTTCAAGTTATCTTTCAAAATTTATTTGCAAGACATTTGCGGTGAGTGCGCAAGCGTATTAGATAGAAAAACCTGTCTATAAACATACACGCTCACTTATACAGAAACAGATCAATATATGTACGAATAATTTGTCATTTATATACGCGCGCACACACACAAACACACATATGCATACATACGCCTACACACACACCAATACGAAGACCTGTGAAGTAGGAATACGCACACACAGATATATACACACACGGTTCACGTTTAAAACCTAAATGAAAAACCTCTGCGAAGTAATATTTCGTAACAGAGTTATTGTACGACAAATTTGTCTGGAATCACTATCAAAATTACGGTAAATTTTGCCATAACAGCAGCTTCATATGAGATGAAGTACACTATACACTATAATCATTCGGTGAAGAATATACTAACAATATCGAGTAAGGCTTCAGTGATTGCTTTGTTAATGTAATGAATCCTAGTATGTATGTGTTTATGTGCGGAGGCACGTGGATTAGCGTCAAGGGTATTGCACACGATCGTAAAATTATGCTTTCGATTCCTAGACGGACGTTGTCAAGTATCTACTATTTGATGATTTTTCTCAGAGTTTACTATATTTCCAAGCAAAGAAACATATTCCTCACATGTTCTGTATGTTTACTTTCATTGATCAGAAATATCAGAGTATTATGCAAAGTAAATATATTCAAGCAACAATGGATAGTGTGGCATTCTATAATTGCGAATACAACGTAAAGTTGCTTAAAAGAATTCAAGCTATAGATCTTTAGATGAATTCAAAATGTTACAAATTAAATTTATTGTACCTACCGTAATAAGCTTTGAGATAATAGTTATGTTTATTATTATCGAATGACGTAGCTTCAGCAACTGCAATAGAAGCTGTAGCTAACCTAAATAAAGTTACATTTAAGAGGTGTGTAACACGTGTATTAATACATGTTACTTGCAATATGATATACACTCAGGAAAATAGCGCAACCTCACTCTTTTAATATTGGGAAAATCTATGTAAGTGAACTTTCGTATAAAATATATATCAACATGGATTATGTATTTCCAAAAACAAATCCATTATTTCTAAATATTCACAATGGTGATATATGCTTCATTGTACCTGGTTCTACTAGTTAATGACGCAATATAAAGCAATACATCAATAAAGACAATTATTTCTTTATTTAGACTCGAGAATAAAATTTATAAGCAACCACATCGCTATGTTTTACCCTGTCACTATATACACTACATATTTTGCAGAAGATAAGTAAATATTTCTAGATATTACTTTGTATGTGGAGAAACATATAGTGTAAGAATTTAAATACAAAATACTTATTTAGTTCTTTCTTTCAAATATTATCAAACATATATTCCCGTAGCAATATTCTTCTTTAAATGCAAAAATACTAACGTGATATACTGAGCATGTTCACATACTTCGTCTAGCTTACATAACATATTTTATCATGTAACTATTTGACAGAATAAACAAATTAACAAAGTCCACTTAATTTACCTGACTATCATGCCAAAGAAAACTTTGCATAAATTTAATCTCAAAATCTAGTTAACTTTATCTTATAATTTCCTTGCTCTTCGTGAATAGAATATATAGGTTTTAAGTGCATTATCAATTTTTAATACTCTCATACGCATGCACGCACACACGCACGCACACACACAAATACATACATACAAGTAGATCCACACACACACACAAACACACACACACACACACACATCACACACACATACATAGATGCATAAAAATCGTAATTAATTTTAGAGGGTGGAAAAATTACAAGAAATGGCGTGAATGTTTGAAAGAATTCTTAGAACTTAAGCGAAACTGATTAGCGATACCCATTTTGTGTGTTTACGTTTTTAGTTCAAACAGCATGGAGGTTAAATTTCATCATTCCTGATTTAAAAAAAAATACTCTTAATATTGACTGGAAATTTCTGGCCTTATCCATCTTATTTTTAACAAAAAGAAATGGAGAAAAAAAAAAACCGCATCGGAGGGGTGATGCATACCCTACGTGCACGCAAGGATAAAATAAAACTTAATTTGATAGTCTCAAACGAATTCATATTTCAACAAAATGACATCAAGAATTATTTCCCCTCCCTGCTTATCATTTAAGCATATGTAAACAAAGAAAAAAAACACATTTTGATGAGCGACTACAATACTTTTCTTCTTGTTACGTGCACAGGTTAATTAGTAACAACAATAGTACTACTTTCCATTCTGGCTATAAGGCTAGAAATCTTGTAGGTGGGAGCTAATCGATGGCATGGACACTATTGCTCATCTGGTAATTATTTTCATCGTCCCCGAAAGGTTGAAAGAGGAAGTTAATCTCGGCAGAATTTGAACTCAATCCCTGAAACCGGAAGGGATACAGCTAAGCACTTACCTCGGTGCTCAATATCAGATCAATAGCACCTCAATAATTGAATGTTATACACAAGTCATATTGTTTATTATAGAGTTTATAAAAAACTCGCCACGATGATGTATTTAAAACTCTGAAAAAAAAAATCGAATTGATACCCCACAAGACATTAGATCAGTGCTACTCAAAGTTGTAGTCCGCGGACCGGTGCCTGTCTGCGAGCCATCAGCTGCCGGTACGCGGTAAGTCTCCAGAAAAGAAAGAAACATAACATTCTTATAAAATGCTTATGTAATATTGTATTATTTGTTTACAAAATATAAGATTTTAAAAGTTTCAACTTTTATTATATTCATTTATTATATCGTTTCCGGTATAAACTAATATCACTAAGAAATATTACCGGTCCCTGGAGCATTCGAAAAAAAGAAATTGCCGGTACGCCACATAAGATAGTTTGAAAAGCACTGATTTAGGTGACTAAATATGATGGACAGAAAACAGCTGTAGAGATTCAGACAATATATAATAACGATGAGCCTGTCATGTTAAGGCAAAAATTGGAACGAAAAGATGATTTGCGCATTGATACCAGAGATGTGAAAAATATATTTTTAGAGAAATGAACATGTATTTTGTGATGAAAAATCGCAGTTCCAGACCACTTCATATCAATACTAATTAATAAATAACTATTAACAGGAGAAACGTTTTTAAAGTGTACACATACATGTATACAAACAAACATACATACGTTCATACATGCATACGTACATACATACTTAAACAACTTCTGTCCACACGTAACCGAAGAAGGGTATCACTGACCATTAAGAACATTGTGCCCAGCTCTTCATGAGCATACACGTCCGAAGATATTGCAAAGCAAACACGCTCCATTCAATATACTGGAGATGAACCTTTGGATAACTCGCTTAAATTCCGCATGAAAATACATCTTTTTCGGGAACTCATTATAAACAGGTGTTTTATCATTTCCTACGTTCGTTTCACCATTGTGATTGTTTTGAATCTGTGCATTGGATGTTTCAAGTGCAATTGGTGGCTTTGCTGGAACGGAACACTTTATTGCATGCTACAGACATCACATGTTACAGAAATCAGATGTCCTACGCTCCCTGTATTTATTATAAGTAGTAGAACTACTATGTGTGTGTGTATGTATTTGTGTGTACGTTTGGGGTGTCTATGTACAGTTAAACATTTTTGCAGATGTATGTATAAATACATATGTTAGCACACACACACACACACACACACACACACACACACACACACACACACACACACACTCATATATACATATATATATCCGTCTATGATGTGTACATGTGTTGTGTCAGAGCCATATCAAATGGTATATGCGTTTGTGTAGGAGAATATTAACAAGAATTCATCGATCGCAATTATTCAAATGGTAAATTTAAACACACCCAAAGGTGATAGGCAAAATATTTGAGTTTAATTATTACATAAGTATAAAGGGATTAATGGCTCAGTAAGAACATTAACTGCAACTTATATGAATAGATTGATTATAATGGAATGTAATGGAATATGGCTTTAAGCAACTGTTAAATATACATGTTTACGAATAGATATTCTTCCTTCACATTTGTATATATAACATAAGCACATAGGAAATTTCAATAATGTATTTAGCATTTCAGAACTTCTATCATTAATATATACGGATTATTTATATAAGTCACGTGATAAAGGAGGAGAAATGTACCAAACATTGAAGAATACATATAAAATAAAACAAAAACGAATATGTAGTTTTGGTGAGGAAATAATTATTCATCCACATCGAATGCAATACGTAACTTTTAATAGTTATGTAGTGCCCAAAGCATTAACACTAATAATAAATAGTTATACAGAATTTGCAAATGATATAATTATCTTCATTTTTGAAGAGTGCAGGAGAGAACTTTGAACTGTTTTTTGTTATATTTCTACTTCAGCATATACTAATGGACGACAAAACAGGGATTTGCATATATTTTCCTACAGAAGTAAGAATGTTTACAGTGGAACATTGAAAATCAGACTAGAAATACATATATTTCAATGACTACTAGTACTTCACGTTTACCGTAAATGTGTATATTCCCTTCTTAACCTTAGCAACGATACACATAGTTTGAGTCACTCGTAGATGTATACCTATGAATATTGTGCACTTATTGACATACTTGAAATGTAATTGAAAACTATGAGTTAACACTAACAAAAAAAATCTAACAAGTTAATTTCAAATTAGATGTAATATTTTAAACAAGGAAACTATTTAGAAAGATTGATTATATTTTGTCAGCATTACTTTTATAGTTAGATGTATTTCGAAGAAATACTACAACTCAAAATATATTTCAAAAATTGCAACTAAAACCGTGCGATGTGCTCATCTTGTTAGTGGCTCTGAATCTGATAAAACCCAGAAATATATTATTCACATTTTAGTAAGATTAAAATATGTAGGCTTCATGTAAATTCATACAGGTTTAACTTTATTTTAACGTATCTATTTAGAAATAACTTAACTGCTATCATGACTCCTTCTCGAGTCATGTAGACTGTTACGGCTGGTTTCCCGGATTTTCTGGCGCGTAATCCCCTCTGAACGGGAGGAGTCAGTCGTAGAAATACTCATTTTTGCTAGTTAGCTGAGTGGACTAGATCATCTTAAAATATGTTTTACTCAAGGACATAATGCGCGACCCGTTCCAGGAATAGAAACAACAATCTTACGTTCATGAGTCCAAATCACTAACCAAAAGCCAATGCGCGTCCACATTCATGAGTGTGTTCTTTTAATAAAATTTCTAGAGGAGTCTTGGAGGGCAATGTGCTCTGAACTAATATGTGTGTGTTGTAAACATTTATTGCGCCTCTAATGACTAGAAAATGTAACATATCCGACCGTGATTTAAACTGGCTGCGCTTGTTTGTATAACAATCAGTTTATCTCAGAAACGTCTGAATATCTTATAAGATAAATATAGGAAGTCTATTTGACTTTTACTTGCGTGTTAACAATAAATCATATATTAGGCGACCTTTACTACAGAATTATTACTATAAGTCAAATTATAAATTTGCAATAAGTGATCAAAACAGTACCTTGCGATGGGATTTTCAATATCCTGACTGCACACCTATGGCGTTTATTAAAAAATACATATTAATACATTTGATTTCTTTTTGCTCAGTAATAATGTATCATATTTATTGAGGAATGGTGTGGAGATAGTATGACATTAATATATTTCCAATTATCGGAGAAAGTAATGCAATTTTGCTCTTCCTGAGAACCAAGATTCAGTAAATGATTTCCTAGATATTTTGTATATATATATATATATATATATATATATATATATATATATTGTATGTTAATAATAATTCAATTTCTCCAGAGACTTTCGTTTAAAATTTAGACATAATTCTGAGAAAATTATGCGAAGATTTAATCCATATTCAATAACAAAACTTTCGTGTCTTGTTAATATGATACAATATACGAACTTTTAGCGAGGGTCGAATTTGACCGAGCAGTTGTATAATTAAATGCATTCGTCCCTTGCATTCAAAATTGTTTCTCAAAAAATAATTATATGAAATATAACATTTCCTGTTAGGTAAGATATATTACATAACAGAGTGTATACATAACAGAGTGGTTGTCAAATTGAATCATGTCTTAGTACATAGTTGAAAGGGACTTCTGTGTAAAGTGAAGACGACAATGCTCTTAATGTATGTATCAAAAAGTCAAAATTAAATTAGTCTGGCGTATAATAGGTAAAAGCCACTTTGAAAAAATTCAATACAATTTGACATTACCAGACGAATGAATTTTAAGGTATATTCATTGATAATTCAGAAAATATATAATCAAAATCTGAGTATTATTAGAAATTCATCACGATGTTGATATTCTATCATGGTGAGTTTGTCAATCATATTCAGATAAATTATGTGTGATATAAGTAAAATCCAATATAAATTTTTAACTAATAATATAATGCATAAACATATAACTACACAATGATCGAGCAAGAAAAAATAAAAATGAAAGGAATTCTAGTTGTTACACCTACAATTCCTTCATTTCTCCCTTATTATTCATTATGTTCTACATTTTTTCTTCTACATCATTCTCATCTTCAGATTCGTCTTCTTATCATAACTATTAGCATATTTGCTTCTTGTTTATATACGTCTATCTCATTTACGACTACAAGCATTATCGCATGAACAGCACTGACAACGTTAACAAGAATAAAACCTATAATAAACGCGCACAAATTCTCTCACTTGAAATTATAGTATATTTTATACATTTTCTACAACTGTGTTACTATTATTTTATCCTATGGTTATTATTGCTTCTACACTTATTCAATATTATGTATGTATGTATGAATGCATCTATTTATCTCTATCTATCTATCTATCTATCTACATATATGTATGTATGTGCGTGTATGTATGTGTGTATATATATATATATATGTATATATATATATATATATATATATATAT
>NC_068982.1:20436390-20438439 GCF_001194135.2 Octopus bimaculoides
ATATATATATATATATATATATATATAAAGGGAGGGAAATAATTATATATATATTCATATATATGGATATATTCGTATATTTGTATATATATTTGAGTGTAGGTATGTGTGCATGTTTGTCTGTGTGTGTTCGTCTGTGTGCGTTTGTGTGTATGTGTGTACACACACACACACACACACATTCAATTATATATATTCATTTGGGCGGCTATTTCATTTCTTTCTCAACCTGGCCTTTCTCTTCAATATATTATGATGATTAGTGCTGTTTTGAATAATAATAATAATAATAATAATAATAATAATAATAATAATAATAATAATATTAATAATAATAATAATAATAATAATAATAATAATAATAATAATAATAATAATAATAACAATAATAACAATAATGATAATAACAATAATAATAAAGATAATATTAATCATGATAATAATAATAACATTTTCACATCACTTTATAGAAAACGTATATCGTTTTATTTTTTATCACGCTTTATTATATTAAGATTATCACTACAGAGAGAATGAGAATTTATGAGTGTGTGAATGTGTGCGTGTGCATGTGATTCTCAATATGTCTAAGACTCATCTTATTAATGCACGTCTTAAGGAAATTCAATGTATAACTGATCGATCAGGAATAATCGATTCATATAGATACTTTATAAAGACAAGCATTTAACAATAAATAAAGGAATATTATAGTTTTCTATAACTATTTATTTCTATTGCATCGTATTGTGCATATGAATTGAAGCCATAATTCGAATCGAAATGCGTACGTAAATGCAGATATGAAATATCATACGTTTGATCTCTTCACTAAAATAACGATGCCAATTGTGCTCTATGCATATTATGAAACTCACAGTAATGATGAATAAAGGCTTTAAGTTTCATATCTTCTTAAACATAAATATTTCATATTCACGAAAAAAGGAAAGAAAAAAGGAAAATAAGAAAATCCATGGGAAATAGTTATATATTTGATATTCGATGGAAGCTGTCATTCAGATATGTATGATGAACGTATGTATATATGTATGCATGAGCATGTGCGTATATATATATATATATATATATATATATATATAAATACACACACACACACACATATATATATATCTATATATATATATATATATATATATACATACATATATACACATATATATATATATATATGTATTTGTATATATATTTATACGTGTGAATGGATGTATATATGCACATATATTTGTGTGTGTATTTGTATACACTTAATATGTAGTTAATATCCTATGAATGAAATAGCGTGCGTTTCGCGAATGCCAATGTATAAAACAAATATACGATTCACATGCTTATAACATCTTAGACATATTCACAGATATTTATACTGGAATAGCTATTTCTACACAAGAAATGAAAAAAATAGCCTTAATGAAAAAAAAAAAACATACAGAATAAAAGGCTGTAGCGTATCATTTTCAAAGGAACATTTGAAATCCATATATTTATATTATTTATTCTATAAATAATACATTACGTAGTGTATTGAAATTAAAATGAGAATATCGGAATGAAAATATTTCCTCTCGGAAATTCGGCTTTACTAACAAGAATGATGTTTGTACATATATATGTGGATAAAAATAGCGCACGAAAATGATAACCGCCACCGGGACACGATTGAATATTGAGCAAACAAATCATAGATGCATATAGGCATACTGTATATTCATATATGATTCGTTTATGTGTCTTTCTGCATACGATTTTGCTGCATCTTTTAAAAGCGTGGCGAATTTATACCTTGTAAATATGTATGATTTTAATGCATATATTGAAAACTTGTAATGTATATATTCTGCGCATTTATCAAGAGGAATTTGTGAAATATGCAAGAAGAGAGGAAGCATCAACTTCGTTAATGCAATATCAAAGAAATATACATTTTCCTCTTATATGCAAGCACCAATTCTAGCATGTACACTGGCAGACACATAGCCGTATGGACACTCGTTCATGTGTGCGTGTATATATATATGTATGCATGTA
>NC_068982.1:20438449-20443887 GCF_001194135.2 Octopus bimaculoides
TATATATAAACACTCACACACATATACGCGCATACATACAGAGACATTGAAGTATCCAAATATATATTAATTGCAAAGGTTTGCACCAGTAAAACACGATAATTCACTATTTGTCTTTGAATGAAATATTTACGAATTTATAGTTGTTGCCGTTAATTTTCCTTTTATTAGTTGTCCATGCATATATGCACACACATATTAACCGTGCAATATCCAAGCATACGGCAGAGTGCTATACTCTATTAGTCATCACATGGGCAACAGTAATGCTTCATTTCATATTACTCTATCAACGTTCCTTTACGCAATAGTACAGGAACATTATGTAAGCCGGCATAAACATAACAGTAATATAATAGTCAATTATTGTTTGCAAATTTATCGAAATCTCTGTGATAATATCTCGAGCACTTATTGAAATATTAAATGAAATATGTGCTTGCATTTGTTTGTGTGCGAATACGTTGTGTACGCTGTACATCTATTACATCTACACTCACCTTGATGGCAGATCAACACATTAAGCACGCAACATAAATAAACAACTAAGAAAAGAAGCTTGGAAATTTCTACCGGCATTAAATGGAATAAGCGTGTTCTTCGACACGTGACAAGCATAAATCTCTCTTGTTTGTATGTCTCCTAAAACTATCACTTTTGTATATTTTCTTTGAAGCTGCCTCGTATCTTTTCCACTTCTTTCATGATTTTCCAAACAATTCATCATTAAATGTTTCTGTGTTTATATTTTTATACTCATTACCCGTTCTACTAGTCTTCTCAGATAGTTGAGCGTTCGTAACTGATAACCAACAATTCCTGCCGCCGTCGTTGAGCAACGGTTTAAACAAAACATGAACGACGCAAACCTCACCATTATTGAAAGGCGTTTAAAAGTAACAGCACATCACCTCATCCATAAGAGTGTAATTTTGAGAATAAACCGAATTTTTTTTTATCTTATGTAGTTTACTTGAATTATGTTACATATGTAAGTTTATTAACCCTTGAAAAATTTCAGATGCAGTAATATTTTTTTACATATAATAGATTTGAGAGTTGGCAGTTACTAAATATTTTTATACTCGACACAAATTAATGGTAAAATCAAAAATGATTTTATACTTATTCAATGATATTTATGTTCAGGAGAGAAATATGTGTGAACAAATTTCAAAATATTCTAGCAATGGTATAACGGAATTTAATTTATTGTATTGTGAACTTTTTTCTTTGATATTTTCGTTACTTATCGAAGCTATTAATCATAGTGTGTTATACATCGGGTATTTTTGGCCAGTTTTTTAATATCTCATTGTTATAGTTCGTAGCAAAGTTGAAACTGTGGAAATAATCTGTATAAATTTTATGGGAATGCAATTTTCGTAAATATACTGCGATGTCTTTTTAGATATTCTGTATTTAGTAGTATCAGGGTTTATGCTAACAGCCAGGCAGATGAAAGCGCTTATGCTAGCACTGTAGTGCTTTAGATTTAACTCTTTGTCGATAATATGACGGAATGTGATTGAGCGATTGTCATTACAAATACGACATGTAACGAAGTTTATATCTTTTGAGATAAATCTAAAATATCTAAACAAAATGCAGACAATTTTAGCGTCATTATATCATCCATACAAATATCAAACGGATTTCCAACCTTTTCAACTCACCAGTTTATTCAAAAACAGCAGGGATGTCTTTTCAAGCCTATTTGTTATTGTAACATTACGGAAAGCAAAGTCTTTTGTAACTATAATTTTGGATAACATAGGTTAAATTGTCTAGCTTCAATTTTAAATCGTGATTATTATTCTTAACAGCTAATAAACGCACAATTACTTTATAATGGAATGTAACCTACTTTTCAATTTTTAAATTGCATAATATAAAATATATTCATTACGCATAACTACTACTATGTAGGTCGGATTTATCAATATTAATTGCATTAACTAAACTGTTATAGATATGATACGCATAAAAGAAGTAATATTTAGAGCAATATAAATATCCATCACTCAGCAAGAATTATTTTGATATTGTTAGACCCTTTTGAACTTCTTGATATTGAAAATATCATCCACACTCCCATTTATATATTTCAATTTTGACGTGCGATATTTATGGCCAAATGTAGAACCATAACAGTGTTTTCTTTAAGTCATGTATACCTACCCCTCAACACCTGAAAAACATCTTAAGATCTCTTTTGTAACATTATCATCTTAGAATTCTCGAAGCACTCGACTAATGTTGCAATTGCATATGAGGGATACGCGTTCTGTTATATGTCGTATGACATATGTAAACATTGGAAAGTAAATAAATAATAAAACATCCTAAATTTCATGGAATTTATAATGTGACACAGAGGGTATTGTTGTTTAGTATATATAACAATATACAGAGACAACATAAAAGGATTGTAATATTTAAAATATTTATCTTCCTATGTGAGAGGCAGGAATCTAAGTGTATTGAGAGGTAATGATGACATAAAGTATGCTGCTAGTGCCATATTCATTGTCAAATACATTTAATAGACTTAAAGTATATAAGTACTGGCCGGCTAAGAAACCTCTACTTTTCCGCAGTGTACTGATTAAACTCCAAGTATGGTACAGAGAATAATATGGGATCACGTTCTATATTAAATCATTCAGTTGCTGAGTGAACATACATAATATAATTATCAAGTTACCCCAAACACAGCGAAACTTCAAGTGGTGATATAGTTCGATGCAGTGAAAATAACGAAAACTAATTAATTACAGCTTAATCAATTATGATATAAAAGTATAGTTATATTAACATATCAAATAATAAACCCAACTCATATATGCAACATAATGTATTACCCATACATATGGTGTTAACATTTCTAATACCAATATGTATTGTTTTGAAATTAGCTAAATATTTAATATGATATTACTACAAGCGAAAACGCTATAATTAAGAAAACTATAATATGAAATAAACACCGAAAACAAAAATGTGTCAATTTATTAATACTTTTCTAATTAATGTTTTTTGTTATTGATTATAATTATTGCTTGATTTTCCAATGAGTCCTAAGTACTTCTGAAAATAAATAATTCACCTTCAATTAGCCAAGGTAATTTAATAAAACAACAGCATCATCAATAATAAGAATAAAAATAAGAAAGAAATAAAAGAAAGAAAAAAAGAAAACTTTAACAACGGCTAATTAACGTTCCTGTTGGGAATGTTATTTAATTTGAATTACATTTCACTTTCCCATACCATAAAGTAAAAATTACGACTTTCTTTCAAAGTACTTCATTTGTACGAATTGTTCGAACGACTTTTATAAATTTATTGAATGAAGAATTTTCCCAAATGTGTATTTTGGAAGTAAAGACTTTTATGAAATTTTGGGAGAATTCAAAACGTAAACATTTTAAAACAGTATTTTTCGGAGAATTGAATTAGATATATATTTTATTGTATTAAGCTGAGACAATTATTATCTGTCTATTTTTCTGTCAACCGATGAATCTCTCTATCCCCTTCTCTTCTTCTCCCCCTATATACGTATATATATGTACGTGAGCATGTGGGTTTATGCGTATCTGTTTGCTTTTTGTGCGTGTGTGTGTTTGTTCGTGCGTATATGTGTGCGTGCATACGTGCGTGCCTGTGTGTATCCTTGCGTATGTGTATGGGTGCGTACTTGCGTGCTAGTGTGTGTGCGTGTGTGTAAGACCGGAGATATGATAGACGAATAAAAGTTTGTTATTTGCATTTGATTCTCAGTTCTTTCATAATTTCCTCTTTGCAGTGTCATTAACTCCTCTATAAGATGTGTCATTTATGAGGGAGACCGGCTATTTTCTTTACTCTGATTCTATATCAGACACCAGTGATATTTACTGAATATAATATATAAACATTACCAATAGCACTGGTAAATAATTAAGTTACTCGTCTCCTACATTTGAAAATTTTAAACTTATTTACAAGATAATACAGCCAGCTGGTGACTGATGCAATTATATAATTATTAAACATTGTTATGAAACCATATTAATAGGTAGACAAATTTACAAAACAACATATCAAACGAGAAGAATGAATTAAAACTAAAAGGTTTATTTATTTAAATCAGGAAATTAAATGAGAACCATCATCAAAATAGATACTTATAAGAACACAGAGACATTATCAGATTAATAAATAAAAGACTACATTAGAGCGAAGCACTATAAATTTGTCAAAGAGATATTCTAGCGCATTCCTGAAATTGTATATTTATATTTAGTATTGCATTTCCAGTCATAAAATATTGCTGCCATTTAAGAAATTGGTTGTTAATTGAAGAGAGGCACAAAGAAGACCTAGAAATTCAATCAGTGCTTGCCAAAGGAATTAATTTCAATCTGATTTAGAAATTGTATACATGTTGCGAATTTCGCAGAAAGGTTGAAATAACTAGTTATATTTAAAGTAGCAACCAAGTGACAAAGAATATTTTAGAATATGCTAATATATTTTAATTAATCTAATAAATAAGCATAATACAGATAAACGTTATCTCTATAAAATATACTAAAAATATAAAATATACCCTTAAATGTAATTACTGTATTAGATATTGTATCATTGAAAAAAATGTATCTATATTTAGAAGGAAAGAAAAGAATCGTTTAAAACGGATTTGAAAAAAGAAGACAAAACAAAACAGAAAATCAAATGCTTTGTTAGTCTCTGCACAAAGTGCCATGGACTAGTATCAACTCTCAAATTCGAACAGAACGACTAGAAAAATGTGAGAAAGTGAAAATATGAATTCGGATGGAAATGATTTATTGTAGTTCAAAACATCTTTAAATATAAGAGAGAAAAACGAAGTAAGCTTGATTATGTAATACATTAATGGAACTCTGTGTCACTATCATCCATGAATATATTGTTCAAAATAATACACAATATATTCAGAAATATGATAGGTTATACACATGCATATCCTCAGGGCTAAGAATATTGGTAATTTCTAAAAAACATCCGGCATGTCCGCCAAATAGCAACGGCATAACAACAACTTGAGTTAGTGAAAGCCCGTTTAAATTCGTGTAAAATTCAAACAGCTACTTACAATAATTAATGATAAAGAGTTAAAAATCAAAATACTATATAACGGCACACTTAATGATAAAAGATAGCTCATAAACAATTTGCAATCTTCTTGTACCATCTTGAAATGAAAATAAATATGATGAGGTATAGATGATCTGATCAATCCGAATATTACGGGGACATTGAAACAAATACGGTTATTGAATATATGTCACACACTTCTAGATATACATTAAAGTTTGTCATCAGTCAATTGAATATATCATTAACATAAACTTTCTCTCTCACATTCACACACACACACACACACACACACACACACACACACACAC
>NC_068982.1:20446888-20449378 GCF_001194135.2 Octopus bimaculoides
ATATATATATATATATATATATATATATATATATATAGATATATATATAGATATATACCCATATATATATATATATATATATACATATATATACATTAAGAGACATCCGAGAGAAAATGAGATAATGCTTTTTGCTATTTGTTCTCAAAGCACATAATTCCTATAAATAATTGTATGTACATATTGGGTTCGAGACATTGGCCGATATCATATTGATAGTAATGCCCATCTACATCGACAAGACCACAATACCAATTCATTGGCAGGTACAGTCGCCTGTTTTCTAAGACGTTTGCTTCCCCATTGCTTGGCACTTTAAGTTGTCTGTCTGGGACCGATGAAAGGCCTTGGGAGATAATTTGTCATATATATCAGGGACGTGCCGCCAAGGTAGACAAGGTAGGCAGTGTCTACCTTGAATAAAGTAGATCGATAAAAACATGTACTCTTTATGGCAACAGTTTCTTTTTTATGCATCTAATTCAATAAAATTATGAAGGTTACTCTGATTACTATGCATAAAATGCAAAATATTAAATTCTTTTTGTAGATTAGGTTGGCATAATTTGCCCCTGCTTTTCAATCTCACTATTTAAGCCAGGTAAAGTAATGTGATTGTATACGTGCTCTAAAGTCAGAAATAAATCAACAATCAACTCAGTCACATGCTTGAGTTTCGATTATGTTTTGTTTTAGTGCATAAAGATCAACAAATGCCTACCCTGAGTAATTACTGATGTATATGTATGTATATATATAAATATTACCGATGTCACATGTTGGGTTTAAGCGATTATTGGATGTGAGAGACGTCCAAGGAAACGTCTATTTAAGACGTCGAAGCTTAACAAAATCTGATAGATTGAACCAGAAAAAATGAATCGGGCCTTAGGTGAACGAGAAGCCAGTGAATATCGATATTTCACTTTCATATCAGTTCGTCAGCACCATACACAGGAGTCACGCCGAAACAATTTCGAAAGGCTCGCTTGAGGTATATGTGCAGATAGAATGAAATAAATCTGCTGATGTATATATATATATATTTATATATATATATATATATATATATATTAAAAGTTAATATAAACGGCTAGGTGGAATGCAATACCACTAAGAAAAAAATAAACATCACAATATATATGTAGGCGCAGGAGGGGTTCGTGGTAAATAGCTTGCTTACCAACAACATGGTTCCGGTTTTATCCCACTGCGTGACACCTTGGGCAAGTATCCTATACTATAGCTTCGGGCTGACCAAAGCCTTGTGAGAGGATTTCGTAAACGGAAACTAAAAGCATCCCGTCGTATATATGACTGAAACAAATGAATATATATGTATATATTATTTTTCTTATTGCTCATAGGGGGCTAAACATAGAGGGGACAAACAAGGACAGACAAAGGGATTAAGTCGATTACATCGAGCCCAGTGCGTAACTGGCACTTATTTAATCGACTCCTAAAGGATGAAAGGCACAGTCGACCTCGGCATAAATTGAACTCAGAACGTAAAGGCAGACGAAATACCTCTAGTCATTTCGCCCGGCTTGCTAACGATTCTGCCACCTGACCGTCATATATGTGTGTGTGTGTGTGTGTGTGTGTGTGTGTGTGTGTGTGTGTGTGTGTGCGTGCGCGCGTGCGTGTGTATAAAGGGAGAAGAGAAGGAGAAATAACGAAAAAAGAAGGTCATATGCGCATATACGCGCAGATAATAACAACCATTCAGACTTCACTAACAAATTATTTTCCTCCTTATACTCAACAAAAGCATGCTCACACACGTGCATACGGAAACAGACAATAAATACACACGCAAAACATGCAAAGACTGAGACACATACACAGAAACGCACACATACAATTATACAATCATTATTGACATAAAGGCAAGCATCACACATTATATTCAAAATATATACTTACTCATTGTAAACTTGTTGTATGCTTAAACTTATAAGCCCTAATTGATATAGACAGTAATTCAATAAATTTCAATCATATTCACGAGTTTGAGGTAAAATAATTAGTTACAAGAGTATCTGAATGTATTTTTCTCAGCACATAATTTATTTACATCTTCAAAAACCAATCATGCTGTACGATTGCATATATCTGCAGGTGCCTTTCACGCACACGCACAGGCACGTGCGCGAACAAACATGCATCATCGTATATTTTTTTTAGTATTATTTTATTCTTTTACTTGTTTCAGTCATTTGACTGCGGCCATGATGGGAGACCGCCTTAGAGGATCATAATCGAAGAAATCGACCTTAGGACGTATATTTTCTAAACCTAATACTTATTCTCTCAGTATCTTTTACCGAACCGCTGAGTCATGGGAACGTAAACAGCGACGTCGCTTGTCAAGCGATGTTGGAGAGGGTGGGAAGCAAAAACGCGAAGACACACACACACGCACATTGGGACTGCCATGTTGGCTTGGCGATAACTAATTATATATATATATATATATATATATAT
>NC_068982.1:20449388-20469803 GCF_001194135.2 Octopus bimaculoides
CTGGGTACAGGACATTGCAAACAAAACGTAGACGAGAAAACACACAAGCCACATAGAGAACATTCTTCTTCATCAGCTACCTCCGTTTTAACACCGGCGTTTCGAGGAGCTGGGCTGGACGCATCGCTAAAACGCCTCTTCCCATGGACCGCAAATTAAATTTGTATACACAAATTAAACCTTGCCATGGAGGAATATATATTCAAATGTAGCATTTTCGCTGCGTTATCGTATCGCCACATCTTCTAGTGGTTTGAGAAAAGTCTAGGGCATTCGTTCATGATATGGGCAATAGTTTCAGCTATTCTATTACAGTTGCGGCACAGCGGAGTTGACACTCTAACTCGTGGCCAAAGCTTGGTCTTGCGCTACCAGTACAGTGCTCTCACTCTCTTTTATCACTGTTCCTTTCTTCAGTTAACCCCAACTGTTTTCCAAAAGCTTCTATTATGTCTACATGGAATTGATTGCGTTGTCCCTTGTTGCATAATGCTTCTTCATGTTCTTCTTGTAATTCTACCTTTGTGTTTCCTCTTTTTTTCTTTGCTGTCAACACTCTTTCGTTTCTGACACTAGCAAGGTTTTCTTACTTATTAAGCTCTTGGGTTTGATACGCACACAGTCTTCCACACTTATCAGTCGCCTTCCTCCATTTGTTCTCTTCATGTATAGGTGAGTAGTATCTGCACGAGGTTGATGGTCTCCATACATCCTTAGGAGCGTTCTTGTCTTCCTGTCCAACTAAGTCAGCTCCTTCTCTGACCACTTCAGGATTCCAGCACCATACCAAACTACTGGGCGCAAGATATTGCCGAAATTACATTTCTGGTATTCTGCTTTGAAGCCAGTATTTTCTTCAGTCACCGCAGGTATTCTTTCTTTATCTTTTTCTTCATATTGTTGCGTTTATTTCCAAGTATTTATAACCGGATTCAGGTTCAATTGCCTTCATCATTTCACCACTTGGAATACATATTCTTTCTGTTCTGACAAGCTTTACTGTCAGCACATTTTGGAAGTCCAAACTCCATATTAATATCATTCGAGAAAATCCACACAGACAGGACCAGGCTGTCCAATTCTGCCTAAAGTTCTGTGAACAACTTCAATTCATCTATGAATAGCATGTGGTTAAATTCTCCCTTACGTCTTCACGGATCATCCAACAACTTTGTCTTCTGTAATATTTCACTCAAGGGGATTATTCCCAGCACAAAGAACAGAGGGGAAGATTCTTCTTTTTATTTTCACCTCTCCTGATAACTGATTCCCTGCTGTAAATTCAGTTCATACTGTTGTTGTCAGTCGTGGTAGCTCTGTGAAATATGTTAGGTTATCTTCTAATCTTTGGTTGGCTCAATAGAACTTCTAGGTGTCAACTCCGATATTGTTATTTTTGTATGACTGCCACAACTGATTTGCTCCTGCCGCGACTGTCATTTGTCTACATGATGGACGCATTTTTGACATTATCATTGCAATTTCCGGGGCGTAGAGATCCTGATATTTTCCCACTTGATTTCTATAACCACCAAATGATCGCAAATTTACGGCTGTTGGTTTAGCCGCTGACGTTACTATGACACTATATAGGGGAGCAGGCGTGTTGGGTATAATAATACAGGCTGTTGGATTGGACGGGTAGTAGACAAGGCTGCTGGTAAGTTATGAGTGGGAGGGAACTGAGTTCTGAGAGGAGTAGGAACATGGAGAAGGAATGGCTCATCGTATTATTATTATTATTATTATTATTATTATTATTATTATTATTATTATTATTATTATTATTATTATTATTATTATTATTATCATTAGCATAATTATCATTATCATGAATATTATTCAGTAGTCATAATTTTATCATGTACTTTCACTGGACTACCGTGCGCAGCTCTGTATGTCTTAGGTATGTGCTGTGATTTGTTGTGGTGCTCTTATTTTCATTGTATTGAAAGTGTTTTACGTAAGATGTGTGCGGTGCCTAGTAGTGCTATTATTATTATTATTATTATTATTATTATTATTGAGTGAGAGAGCAGTGCATGCCATCAAAGTGACACTGGTGTACAAATATACGAAGCTAAGTTTACCCATCATGACTACCCGTCTGATAAGGGTACACCAAGCACATACATCGCAAACATATGTGCGCGACATGGTGATCTCATATCTAGATAAACAGCATATGACCTCGCAGGTGGGGCTCAGTTAGAATCTTTTTCAGGTCGAGTAACCCATCCCGTTCAAAATTGTCCCTGAATAAGTTTTGTTTAAGGATGTTGAGCAAAACACCCATGTTTCCAAAGGTGAATTATTCAAACTCTAAAGAATTCCTTTGAACACATGGCTATGATGCTCCCCCGCTACTTCTGCTCATGATCAGAGATGCACATGTCGTCAGCCACCAAGGGACATGCTCAAATTGATATGGTCAAACATCCGACATTACTACTACTACTACTACTACTACTACTACTACTACTACTACTACTACTACTACTACTACTATTATTATTATTTTCATTATTATTAAAACAGCTTGAATCAGCTCTATGCAACTGAAACTTTCGTAGGCTCTCTACATGAACGTAGCTCGTCGAGTTCAATCGTTCGAATAGAGGGGTGGTAAGAAGTCTAAGATGGCTTCTGGAAACTGGGCTGCTATTAGTCAAAGTCGGTTATATGGTATCGTTAGAATTATAGTGACATCAAATCCTCTTGAATTTCTTGGATTACATTGGTTGAAATTCCAATCTGAAATCTACATATTGAAAGTTAAGTTAGAGGTGCATTACTCTTCATACAAATGAAAGAAGCGTAATCCTGCAAACCTTGTGTCTTTTATAAGGGCTACGCTTTTAGTTTGCCTTAAACCGTTGGTTACGTCATTGGGACAACACAACGTATGACTAGAAAAAATAATTTGAACATATATGATGCACATGAACTCGATTTGAATGCATATTACATAAGTAGATGTCGTCGTATTATTTCTATCAATAATTTATACTCAATCCTTGTTCTATTATGATACAACTCTCAACATACTTGAAAAGCGAACTCATTTTCTATGCGAAAACGGCCAAAACGCAAGGCTAGCACGTCACACATTTAGGAGGAATACGACAAATATTCCACCTACATGGAATATTTAGGTGGAATATATCGCTTACAGTGCTAGTATTGCTTTTCTAAATTTTCGTTTAAGTATCATAAATAGAACGTTCATAATGTAAAATATTTCCGATTAATTTTACTACAATGCATATATTTTATTGGAAAAAAAAAAAACATCTTCTCTTACTACTTGCAATATAGTTCCATTAGGAATTGACACTTTGCATTTGGTGCTGATTTGAAGACGTAAACCAGAAAATAATGCCGCGAAATGTTGTATATATAATTAAGCTTGATAAGAAACAAAATTACCTGAAAAACTTTAAAATCGATGTAGACAACTCATAAACGGTAATATCGGAGTCAATTTAGTTGTTAACCTCTAACTCTATTACAGTGCTAATGTTTCGAGGGCTAGTGTATTGTGAACTAAATTCCAACCAACCAATTTCATAATAACAGTGATTTTATTCGTTTCTTTCAAATGAAATGTAATTTACTCTTATGAAATCTTTAAACCTCGAATAACTGCATTAAATCAGCCACCTTACTATTATATTAATATTAAAGGTATTACATGAAACATGCGAATTATAACTGTGCTCTCCATTTATTTATTTAAAATAATTCCAGTTTAATCTAAATATACATGATTACTTGTATATGCTTTCTAATATTCAGTATATTCTCAATGCAAGACTAGATATCTTTCATACTTCATAGTTTTCATACTTCACTATCTAAATTCTAAATATAATCCTATATGTTATATAATATATGAAATGTCTTTGAGACACTTAAACCTCTTGTATAGTATTAGCGTCTAGAAAATCTAAAAACAAAATTGTCGTCAATAAAATATGTCAAAACGTTGAGATATATTTCGACAAATATGAAAATAACACGGAGTATTAAATGTTAGATTAAAGCATCTACATTGCGTAGAATCGTTCCAATTTTATGGTAACATCAAATTTTATGATACTAGATAAAATATTTGTAGTATCAGTCGCTAATAGCACACAAAAAAAATGTTATATGATAGTCAAAGCTGTAATTCTAACTCAAAAGAAAATACATTTCCCAGCAAAAGATGGTTAATCGCAAGAACTAACGTGCAAAAGAATTATATTTCACACATCGTTGGAAAATATAAGATATTCAACTTGAAACTTATTTGAACTTAAAAGAATGATCCTGTCAATGATTGGTATTTCTATTCTAAGGAAAAGGATATGTGGATCTTACGGAGATATTTTGAGTAGTCTCAGAAGATGCTACATAAATTAAGACGTCCTGCATTCCAAATTTTAGATAACATTTGTTGAGTTCCGTTGTCTCACTTTAACTAGGTGTTATAATACATGGGCCGATGTATGACTAGCGCGATTCTACAGTCTTTACGTTTGAAAATGGCGGCACACGTGTTTCACATTTGTCATTTGGTGCTAATTTATTTCCGGGAAGGAAGTTGTAAGAACAGCAAAACTAATACGTTCAGCTTATGGAGACTTTTGCATACCCAAGAAAACTGTTCTTAAATGATTTGTTAGGCTACGGTGTGAAAATTCTGACCTGGAGCATCATAGAAGTTCAGGTACGGCTACAGTCGCTGATGGAGACTAAATCAAAATAATAATGAGAAATAATCCAGGTCACACGACACGAGGCAACACAGACATTATCCACATATCTTTTGTGGAAAGACATTTTGTATGACGAGCTCATTCTGCAAAATTAGACGTCGAATTCAGACCATTGTTGTTCCTATTTAGACTAATTAAAAGAAGTAATCGATGTCAAACATCCAGCATTGTGAAACGTTATATCGTATGTTTCCCTGCATAAATGTGTTTGTCTTGGCTGGGTTGTCCTATCATAACCATCATAATTACCTGACCTTGCACCTTCAGATGTCTATTTCGATCCCTACAAAATTCTCTGAACGGAAAAAAAACTCGTATTCGTTTGAAAACTGTAAACAGCAGTAAAACCGGTTAATGACCCAGAAAGATGCAAGGTTATAGAACGTTTGTATCATGGCGCTAATTCAAAGATTACGGCAGGTAGTGACACAAAATGGAATATATATGGTTGAATAAAGTTATGTACAAATAACTCGATATTGTTTTTGAATTTTGCTTACGAATGGTATATGAACAAAGAAAAGGTAGAAAATGCGCTAAATATTTTAAATTTTATATTTCTTATTATTCTGCGTATTTCATGAAATATATATCTTTATAGTTTCTATGCTGTACCGTTGCAGAATTCTTACAGCGATGGAATACGGATGCTGCATAGTTTGGTAAGATATGTTCCCGACAATTCTCTGTATGCTGTCCCAAGAAAATTCTCCTTGTATATAATTTGTTCCCTGATGTATTGAGGGTATAACCACTCCTTTAATTTTAGTTGGTTCGTCTATTGACTGTATGATCTGCACTTAATGAATGCGGTTATAGAGTGGTCGATATCTTTATTTTAGGGAAGTCACTTGTCTCTTTTTTGTTGTTGTTAGATGTTTTATCAAACTTAATTTTAATGTTTAGATCCTGTAATTGCTAAGTGTATACAAATGCTGGAGTATATTTCGGCGTTCTTTGCGTTAAAAGTTGAAATATATCAAAACATCTCAGTTTTAGTTGTGTTTTGTATCACAGATCTCTCCGATATTATTTATCTTGCTTTTTGTATTCTTCTTGATCACATATATATGTTATTTCACTTTGACAAGTTGATTTTCCCTCTTTCATGCTTTCGACCTCCTGTTGAAGGTATGGAAATTGTGCAGATTCGTTTGGCTAATTCGAATGAAATTTTAGTTCGAGTGTTTTCTGTAACATAATGCAAAGCACATTTCGTGAGTAGGTGTTTATATGATATCTCTTTCTATAGCTGTGTTCCTGTTTGTTATTATGTATATCTAAAAAGGAGAATTTATTGTTACGGAAGTCAATACTCAGTTAAATTTGAAGGGTTGTGTTATTGATGTGATTTTGAAATGGGTTTAATTCGTCAAGATTTTTTTTACTCCAGACAATGAAACAGTCCTCTTGTTCTCTTTCATCTCCAAATAATTGCGAAAGTTTTTCATTGATTCTCAGTGCATGTTTTGTCTTCGCGCAATTATAAATACGAGTCAATACTATTGTTATATTAAAAGTAAAGAAAGTTTGAATGTAACGTTTACGTTAACGAAATGATAAATGTTAGAGTTGTTTAGAAAATGTGTCAGCGTATATAGTGACATTCAGCCTTTAGATATTTGGAAATATATTTCAAATAAATCTTCTACGTCGAGAAAAAAACACAAAAACCCTTGAGCATACTAGCACATATGTGATGTTAAAAGCTGCTACGATTATTGGGTTATAGAACAGTTTTAGAGGCTTATTGAAAGTTGACAAATTTCGAAGAACATTATTGTCTAGTCGGCAGAAACAAAAATTCAACCAAATTGAATGAATTCAAGAGGAAGTCATATGAAAGTTATCTTTATAGAAAAAACAACAGGTGTAGAAAATATCTAACGGATATCTAATGGTGAGATAATTATTCCTATTAATTTAGATGCTAAGGCCATAGATGATCAGCGAAAGATTAATGAGAAATCTGAATGCGCAAGGGAAATTATATTTATAGGAACTATGATATCTGGAATTCGTTGGTAGCTTAATACGTCTGCCAGTGTAAGATGCATATAGCGTGTAATCGTAAATTCCATATTAAAGTTATAGAAAGGAGACAAGAAACGGATTAATGTTTATCAAGCGATGATACTTCGCTGGTTAATTAGTGGAATAATGTTAGTTATATATTTGTGTTTTTTTCTTTTATCCGAAAACAACTTGCAAATATATGTACTACGAACCTGTTGAAAGTCCCACATATCGTACACTAGCAAGCTTAAGGTGTTGTCAGGAGAGAATGCACGTCGAAAATGTTGTAATATTATTCTTTCATTTTGTTACTGTCTTCTTTATCTGGACGTGGTCCATGGCTTTCATCAACAATTCATATAGCTCTGAGCGTAATGCATAAGCTAGATAAAGCCACAACATATTCAAATTTGTTTTGTTCTGTTTAGCATCCTGGATCGCTTTCCGAAATGAGAAGAATTGATCAACACATTTAGAAATACCAGTGATCCTAACCTTTGTAGTTATGTTACTCTTCTTTTTGCGAGAATACCAATATAAACATGGTCGTGCATATTTAATAAGGATATTGGACTAAGCTGATTTATAATCTCTGCTAGACCTCTGGTTAGTATACGCCTTCTGCCTTACACCAATCTTCCTCTTGAGCCTCTTCACGCCAAGGCTTCCTGAGCAGGTCTTGTTGCAGACGATCGCAATAAGTATGTATCTGATATGCGCCACCATCAAGAAAGCAGTTAGCTTCGGATAACGGATACTTTAATAAAATCATTACAATATGAAGACTATATCACGATGGAAATTATATTTGAATCATTGGATCTAAAATAAAAAATAATCACACACGCAAGACTATCAGAGCATTTCTTTTGTAATACATTGCGCTTAAAAAATGCTACTTCTTTCATGGGATAATTGGTAGCACAGATACCGCAGAAATTCGTTTTCACATTAACCTACCCAGTTACTTTTCCACTTCATATACATGAAAACAAAATACGTTTCATAATATAACGTCTTTATGAATAAAACTTAAATACCTATAGTTTAAATGTTTTCAAGTTATATTCAATTTCAGTTACTTACATTTACCCTTAATGATCACTATTAATGCACATTTAACATTGTTAGTATCTGAGATATCACTTTAAGTTAAGAAACCAACAGATCATATACCTTAAGTAGAAAGCTGAATGAAATGTCATGGCAGTATAGAGAACCAAACAACCAGTAAGGCAGTATGTCCTTTGGTATGCATTCTTTCAAAGCGTAGCAAAGATTTACAATGAAGAGGGACTCTTATACTGGATTTTGGTGCAAAATTCATTTTTTCTTGTATTGACAAAGGAAGTACGAAATCACGTGATCTGGTGATTTGGTGGTCTCGTTGCTGGATATGAGCAAACGTTTCTCTTGTGATATCTCCGTAGTAAAGTTTGTTGTAACAGAACATCTACGTTTATGTGGGGATAAATATTATCACACGGTATTAATACTGCTATTGTCGATTTGGTTCTCTAGGCGCTGGAGGTAGCTGGGATCTGTTCTCTACCGCTGGTGACATAAGCTAGAGAGCATTTTGTACCAAAGACTTATATGAGACTTTCATCTCATGGTTTCTACCATAGTACAGTTTGTTCTAAAAAAACAGCTACGTTTAAGTGAGGATAAATAAACATTATGGTATTTTTTCTAGGAAAACTTAAAAGTATCTGTGGTATATAAAAGATTTCCACTAAAACTTCAGTGTTAATAACAATAGATAATTTCACATCTTTCTACATCCATTTTATTTCCCCTTTATTGTATTTGTTTAATGGCATATATCGTCCGATAGATAATTTATGACTTTTGAAATCGAAATTCGACTGGTTACTCTGATATTACTGATGGGGGCTAAATGCAACAACACTAAATTACAGATGGGGGCAGATGTTTTTTAGATGTAACGATTCAAAATTATGAAATGACTTTGAAAACATCAAAATATATCAAAACATATTTTTATATTAATGATAAATGCCATATGTGTAATTCTGAGATATAGGATCGAATGCAACATAATATATATTCTTTAAATACACGTTCATACCTATTGCATGTTTGCCAACATTTCTTAATATTTTGGTTGGTACATCTAATATTGAAGGATATTTTGAGATTTGTCGATACCATTATTCACTAAATATGACTTCTTAACGTGAATCCATTTTAAAATAAAATTTAAGATCCCAGAAAAATAATGCATATTTATATAAACCTGGATTCTTTTTGCTGTATCTCGTCGCTGTTACTGATATTCTTACTTGTAACGAAGTATGTAAGCAAGCTAGAATTTTTGTAATAACACGCATGACTATCATCACTCTCGGCGCAGAAATGACATAAAAAATCGTACTTTCAAAGTTACCAACATATTTATAATTATATAATTTGCATTTCACAAGTTCTTCCATCATTTTCCATTATAATGCATACGTGGTGGTATCAAAAAGTTTCCAGACTAGTTTTGTAACCTGCCAAAAGATGGCAGCACACGGTTGCGTGTGCAGTGACAGCTAACAGTGGCTTTCATGAGGCAATGTGTCGAATGATATCGCTGTGTTTACTTTGCAAGTTGTGAAATTTGTGTTGTTGTGATCACGTGTATGATCTAGTCTCGTACGAATATATACAGACACGTATTTCTTCACTAAAGACACAATTTCTTAAAAACCTTTCAAGGGGGTGAGCTGGCAGAAACGTTAGTACGCCGGGCGAAATGCTTAGCGCTATGTCGTCATTCTGAGTTAAAATTCTGCCGAGGTCGACTTCCATCCTTTCGGGGTCGAAAGATTAAGTACCAGTTGCACTAAATTAAGCACCAGTTGGGTTTAGCCTTTCTACTATCACCATGATGGGGCATCATCTTCAAAAATTTAATTGATGATACTGACTTCAGTACGTATGTCATTGTGGCATTTATTTTATAGTACCCTGCTTGATGAACCGCTAACTGTGAGACAGTGGGGCACAATATTCGATTTAGCAATAAATGAAAACACACACACACATATATTAGGTGCAAGAATGACCGTGTCGTTGCGAAGTTTGCTTCAAAACCATATGGTCCTACGTTTAGTTCATCTGCTTGGTACCTTGGGAAGATGTTTCCTACTAACTCATATTGCAACCATGACAAAATAGAATGAAATGTACAAGAGAGATTTATGAGTTAAACCTTCAGAAAAGATATCATAGTGAACGTTGAAATATATCAGGGGAAAGTTCTGCTTGATCAAGGTTAACATAGGATTAGCCGAAACATCGACTTCTAAATATATTTATTCTGCTTTGAACCAAAGAAGTATTGAAATACAATGATAATTTCCATCAAATTTCCTTTAAGCTAATCCATCAAATTACCCTCGAATTTTTAAAAGATACGGCTCATTGTTATTAAGTAGTTTTATTCGTAGCTTTGTCTCTATATAAAATAGTGATTTCGTAGTTTTGTCTCTATATGAAATAGGGAATAAATCCCTCAAACACAGAAAGAAGGAATGAGTACGACGGGATAACACTACACGATATGTCCAAAAGATTGCAGAAGATATGGTTCTAAATAACTGCCAAGAACAACACTATATATTTTTTTCATTAATAATTTAGTATTTACAATGTATATAGAAGAACCAATATTATTCATTGCCTCTTGGGAGCTGTTTGTATTTAGATAAATAACGCAAAAATAAATTCTCAATTATGTTTAACCATTGGCAATTGTTGGAAGATGACATAAAATTACACTTGCGCGCATATACATTAATTTTCCCAAAACAATTTACTTGTAGAAGGAACATTATTCTTGTTTTACAATGTAAAATTATTCATGCTTTTTTTCTTATTTCCTATTGAGATATGGACAATACATTTCATTATAATTAGGTGTATGAATTTACTCAGAGGATTTAGTTACGCAGTACAATAATTTGGAGATATTTGTATTGACTTACTAGACATTGAATATTCAGTACAGCAGTCTATCCAGTAGAAATTTGCATTTGATTTCTCAGAAGACACAAGAAATTGTTTACCATATAGTAATTTCCCGTTTTTTAATGAATACCAAGAAACTTTTGTTCACCTTCACGTATTTTTTCTGATTCTTTTCTATATTCTTTCTCTGATAAATTTTGAACGAAGAAAAATTTTCATTGATATGAAATAAGTTTTGTAAAGAAACAATTAGTCTCTTTGTAAAGTAATGAATATATATTGAAAATATACTAGAGTCGCATTTATCTTTGAGTGCTTACAGCCTGATGCGTTTTTAAATTTAATGCTGTACTTAAAAATCCCATAGGACTATAAATTGTCAAGTATCAATCTGATCTTGATAGAAAAACATGGTATTATATACTGATCCACATATGCACTCACAGAGACGTATATATGTGCGTAAATTATTTTCATACACACAAACAAAAACACGCACACGACAACACACACAAACACATATACGCATGCATATAAGCGATTTTCAAAAATAAGTATTTATATACACCGTAATTTTCAGAATAACAATTCTATCACTAATGGAAATAATAGTATACATTCTAATAAATGTACAGTTATATATTTTCTATTGAGGTAAATGTGTATTGCAGTGCATATGTAGAAAGATGTGCCCCAATTCCCAAGTGTGAGTGTGTGGATATCTGCTATGAAATATTATCAGATCTATATGGCTGTTTAATAAATAGTCACGTGAATAATGCTGATTGAAAAGTAATAAATATATATTGAAAATAACAATATTTTGTATTCTCTAGATTTTAATATCCAGGAGGTAGACGGATACGGAATAATTCAGTTAAGGAACGTTTAATCCCACACCCAAAGATTTGATGGTTGTGAACATGTAGACTTGCAAAACATTTTTGTGTTTAGAGATGCTTACACACCGATATACAGATATGTATGTATGTACGTATGTATGTATGTATGTATATATCTCTAAATTTATGTATGTATATCTTTGTGTGTATACAAGAGATACGTGAGATGGAGAGTTGCTGAAGTGGTCACAGGATGTGTGACGTGAGATTTAGAGAAAGAGCACTAAATAAGAAAAGTAATAAAGCTGAAGTGAAAATCAAAGTATACAAAGCGTGTGGGTAATTGACAAAGAACATGACCATCTCCATATATGTATATATGTGTATATATATATATATATATATATATATATATATATATATATATATATATAATATATACATATATATATTCATACATATTTATGTATATATATGTGTGTGTGTTTATACTTTGAAAGGTGTGATGCAAAGCGTGAAACTTTAAAAGATTGAGGTTCACAAGTAGTTCTACACTCTATTCCAATAGCGAACGTGATTTGACAATAATCATCTTGTTTTCGGAGAGGTTTCTGTGCACAATTTCAGACATTTTGGGTTCTTTTCGAAGGCTTAATTAGTTGTATCTCTTAATGAATCTAGTCATCATGCAAATGAAAGTATCTTCGATATAATGTGGAGTCGTATAAGGAGACGTTTTATAGAGATTAGATTAGGCTTATTACGGACAATACCCTTAGAAAATAGTAATAACGGGAAATAATGCCAGAATCTTTCGCGCAACACCATATCGTATACCAGGTTACGTATCTAGGATACTTGATGGACACCGAGGAGACAATTGCGATCTCGCATTCTGCCAGAGTTATAATGAGACTGCACATTTGTGCAGCCATCCACCGGACATTGTGGAAATTTGTTCGATGTCAAATATTTACCGGGGGAGGAAGATCTAATTCTCAGACAAAATTTCTACCGGGCCAGGTTTCCGAAACTGATTAGCCAAGAAGGAAACCGATCACTGATAACGGAACTTGTGAGAGATATATGCGCCCCAATGTTGAGACAAGATGGGGAAGGCATCATATAATATGCTAAGGCCCGCTCATCTTTTGTCATATGAATCCGTATCTTTTTACTTCCGAGATAGACTATAGGGTTTTCAACCTGCAACATACGTACCATAGAATATTTAACTAAACGGAAAACTCTTATGAAGCAGAGGTGGCCTGGATAATAGCGGCTACTGAACGGGAAAGTATAATTTAGTCACTATGAACTCACAACCGTCGAGGTTGGGTTCGATTAAACCCCATAAACGGACACATATAATCATCCACTAGGTGATGCCCGGATCAATAAAGCCCGTGACAGTTGGAAGAGGCACAAGTGGGCTCATTGGGAACACCATGGCTAAGTGGGGAAAGGCACCCGTAAAGCACGAGTCTACCAAACAAGCTGGATTCCAACAGAAATCGAAATGGGCATTTCTAACATCAGATGTTATGCTCCACCATTGAAACAGAAATGAAAAATTCATGGAAAATTCTATAGTAGAGAGAAAAATAGCTCTAGCGCTAGAGATTCTAGTAGGTTCATTCAGCATTGCAAATGGCGGAGATCCATATACATTTGATCAATGGAACTTTAGCAGAGATTGATGACCTTTTATATTTTTAAATGGTGTCTAACAGCATTTTACAGACAAAGCTACGCATAAAATTACTTATTTTGATGCTTCAGTGTTATAACAGTAGAAATAAAATAATAAATTATTGCATGGATCTAAGTATTTAAGAAGTGGAACGTACAACTTCCTGTAGGTCAGACTGCTTCATAGACCAGCAGCAAAAGGAAAAAAAGTGGAAAAATTTGCCTTTCGATTTTGTAGATGTATTCTCATGAAGTATGATACTCAGATGGCTATTTTCATCTATCACTGCCTATATGCCTATAGTATATATATATATATATCAATGTGTGTGAGTGTGTGTCAGTGTGTGTGTACCTGTGTGTTTTGTATGTGCACGTATGTTTCCGCGTGCGTGTGTGTATTTATATACAACCATAAACAACATACACATATACGCACACACTCACACACTCACAAACATACCATATATATACTTAAGCAGACACACATACATATACTTAGAAATAAATATAGGAATAATTGTGACGTTCTTGTATGTTAATAAAAAAGGAAAAAAAATAGGCAAAAGGTGCCAGAAAATATAAATTTAAGTGAAGGAACTTCTATATGCCTCAGGAAATATTTGAAGAGATGTATAGATTGCAGCACTTAAACACACACACACACACACACACACACACACACACACACACATACACACACATACACACACACACACACACAAACAGTCACACAGACATATAGTATATATACATATACATACACAGAGATACGCCCACATACACACACACACACGCAGAGGCGGAAGAGAGATCAAGATATGTGAATATGGGATTGATTATTTACACGCAGCTTTTATATATTTGTATGGAGGTATTTGTTTGCGTTTGTGCGAATATACTTTGCACGCACTACAAAAGAACTTTTGTAAAATATGGTCTTGTATATTGTTATTGTATGAAATACACGTCAGCAAAATTAGTTTAACAATCTCCCCCAATCTCACAAAACATTAATATTTCAAACTTTGAGTTTTAAAAGCATTGCAACAATACTTCATTTTCTATGTATTGTACAACTCATTCTAAAAGTCCTATATAAGAAATGAACGAAATCTAATTCAATTTTCTGTTTCTGATTTTTATCAAATTATATGTAATTTTTTTGTCATTTCAAAAAATAATACTAGTTTTATTCAATTTTCCAGCTTTTCCTTCTCAGCCTTTAAAGCGATAATATTTTGATTATAGTATTATTGTTAATCTTTTCATATATTTTCCTCCGTCTACTATTTATTTTTATTTTTCATAAAAAAATACATGTGTTTATGATTGATTCTTTTTTGTGTATATAAACGCCATCGGTGCAACATATAATCGCTACAATATTTGCAGCTAAGTTGGAAGTATAAAACCCAATTTCGGTTAGTGAAATATAAAGCAAAAAAAGGCGAGTGAAATAGTTGGGAAAACAAATGGGCTCACTATATCAGCACTTATTGTCATAAAACTAAGTTGTAATGATCTACTGGAAGTTTGTTCGACTTCCAGTATGTATGAGTATATTAGTTTAAAACAGATATACTTAGCACTGTCGTCGCTGAAGAAAGAACAAAAACTAAAATGTGCAGCCGTCATTTGAAGGTAATTTTGTAAATGAATTTATATGTATTCTGAATGCGCGTGGACTACTTCTTAGAACGCTGCACTCACATATAAGCACACACGCACACACAAACACTCACACAGACAAGCACACATATTTGTGAGATGTAATATATGTTAAAATGTATATTTTTACCCGATGCAAAATTTCGGTGACATTATTTCCATGGTAATGTTGCACAATACCATTTACAGTTTAAAGAGCGGGTACTCAAGCACACTATTACTACTACTACTACTACTACTACTACTACTACTACTACTACTACTACTACAACAACAACTACTACTACTACTACTACTACTACTACTACTACTACTACTACTACTACTACTACTACTACAGTTACAGCTTTATGTAGATATTCATAATAGGCTGCTGTCTATACATATGTTAACTGACTTCCATATTGCGTAGAGTTATTAGTTATGAGACACAACAAATGTAGGGAAAATATGTATCATATGAAATTTCCTGCCCGCATTCCTGAAGTATGGTTCTTTTGAGCCCTACGACTGATGTTGCAAATGTATATATACGGTCAAGTACAACGGAGCCTCAGGATAAAATAAAGTGCTCCCTGAGGTTCCATTAGGATCGATCATCTGTGTTCTTTTGGAAAATCTGACAAAGGGCTCGAAACAAACGTAATTTGGAAATACGCGTAGGAACCTTAATATAAACTTGTGTTAAATCGTTTTTACCTATGCCTTTTATAAAAAAAAGATTGATAGTCTCCTAACCAAGAAATTGAAAGCCTTATCGTAAGAATATCAAATCAGGATGAAAGAAGCTCATACACGCGCACGCGCGTGCACACACACACGCACGCACACACACATATAGACATATATAAGTATATGTATGTATGTGTATATATATGTATATACATATATGTATATATATATGTATATATATATATATATATATATATATATATATATATATATATATATATATATATATATATATATATATATATATATATACATATGTGTGTATATATATGCATGTATATATGTGCATGTGTGTGTGTGTGAAAGGGAAAGACGGAATATGGAAGATACCACCATATTTATTGATCACTACAATTGTTTCGATCCATCAAGCTTCTATCCCTCACGGGTAGGGTACTGAACAACTGGCTTAGGCGTATCCGTTGGTGTAGATGTACGCTTTTCAATTTAAAAATTGTCTGAAATGATATTCGCAACATTCAGATCTGTTCGGAAGATACGATTACCAGTCATTCTGTTTATCAGCATATTTTGCTAGTAGATTACAGCAATGAATCGAAGGAGAAAATTTGACAACAGTTGGTTTTCAGCTTAGAACAAAAAAAAGGGGTTGGGGCTGGAATGGAATTCTGAAATGCATTTTGTTTAACAGTCTGCTGGTTCGTGTTTACCATAATCGAACTCTCCTCTCAATAAACTACTTATACCTAGTAGTTTTTGAAGGAAAGTCTCTATAATTAGGGTTTTAAACAGAGTGATATAAATATTTTCGAATTTATATCTACTCGTATGTAAAATATTTCCTGATGGCATAACTGTCGTCTACTACTAGAACACGTACCTTCATAACACTAAGCTATAATTTGAAATGAAATTACGCTTTTCTCTCTAAGAGTTGTCTGATACGATATTCGCAACATTCAGATCTACTTTAAAAATTTTGTATTACATTAGTGTGTGGCAGAAGCGCAATTTCAAACAAAATCAGTATAAGTGCTTCTATACCATATAAGTACACATTCTGTTCAAATAATATGTGCATTTGATAGAAATACGAATATTGATAAACCGATATTTGCAATTATATTTTTATGATCATTAGACATATTCTGTAAAAAGAGTATTAAATATTGGCGTATTAAATATTGATATATAATTGTGATCAATCTCGCCTTATCTGACCACTAGAGAATACAAAACAAAGCTTAAATGATAGTTGTAACGATAATTAATATTACGAATGTGGAACGAAATACGATGCGCTGTCTCTGTATACAGCCCATTTCTTTTTAATTCAGCGTCCCAAAATAATAGAAAAAAATATTATGGAAGAATCTATCAATATTTAGATTATCTATATGATCAATTCCATCTTATATTATAATGCATCGATTGTACTAGGCAAACGTTTTATTCCTCTGCTCGTGTGAAATTTTTATCTTTTTTGTCTTTGCGGAAACACTCTCTCCACTTTTCAGAAGCACACCGTGAATTGACCAGTTACTACTCTACATTGTGGACGAAATTAGATTTCTTATCTGTTTCATAATAAAGATATCAGATTCGTTGTTGACCGAATAAAAAATAATGACATCTGTGAAACTTAACCAGGGAAATCTGGTAACGTATTAAATAAATAGACAAATAACCTTCATATGGTACTTGCCGAATCTGGTTTTAATTTCTCTTGACAAACAACAAAACACATTTCATGGATATTTTCCATTGGTATTTGAATCGGTCGCTCAATTTATATGATAATTTAACAAGAAATGTATCATTAAGCGGAGATTCAAATGGATTGCTGAGGTCCAAATCTGTTTTCTCTTCCAAAGATTCTTTTCTGCTGTACTACCCATCAGAGTGTAGGAAGATTGACACTTATCCTAAGCAGTGCTTTGACCAAGGCTTATGCATAATATTCAAATCCTCCGTTGCAATGGAGGTATTTCAAAAGCTTGTTGTCCCTTTAATGTCTTCACATCTATCTTTCGTATTTACCGAGCGGTTAAAAAAAACATGATAGAAAGTGCGAGACTAGCAATAAAATATTTAAAAGTAAGGAAAATGTAACTTATTTGCGCACATCGGAGACATCTAGAAAAATTAGACGGACGATATGTTTGTGTGTGTGAGTGTGCGTGTACTTGTGTGTGTATATGTATGCTGCATATCTATGTATCCTCATATAAGAAGTACAAGGAGTATTCGATTAAACAACGAATTCTTATTATAAAATTCACTTATATATTTGGAGTATGCACATATTTTTGTTACCAAAGTTAGACAATATTTTGATTTCAAATATTTCAGATTCGAATCAACATACCTAATTAAAATCGAATTATAGGAACATTCACGTATAATGATGCCTGTTGCAATAAACTCTATAGAGAATTAAATACAATGCGAATATTAAAAATATTTCTGAAAAATAGTGTATACAAAACCCCAAAGATTAATAATTTCAATAAAGTGCCAGTGAGGTAATATATGAAACATCAGTTATCTTCATCAGCTGCGGCAATTTATTTGTGCGAATTGCAGCTGGAAAATAAATTGGTGTATCGAAATGAAATACATTTTAGACATAAATTGCTTTGTATGAAATTATAATTCTACATCTAATGTCTTATGCTTCAATACAAAATACCACTTGTTTTACGTTGGTTTTATTTTCATTCACCTACGAGGTAAATAAGTGGCATGTGTTTAATTCTGGCTTGCTTTTAGTAGATCAATTATTTTATGTGCCGAGGATTTTCTATATATACGAGTATATATTTGCAAACGATTGTATGTGATTTATTTGTATCTGTGTGGATATACTGTGTAACGTGTTTCATTTTGCTTACCTGTTTGAGGCTGGATTATTTAGATGTCAATTTTCTTTAGGATATTTTGCATGAGAAATTTGATGTTCGCTTTTCATTTTTATTGGGGATCTGATCACTAAACAAATATAAATATCTTTGAGTCTGTAGTCTGAGAGGATTCCAATTGCATTCGTTAATGGTTGCCTGAAATGTGCAATTTTGTAGTATTTTGATATAGTTTAGGGGAACGTTTTCCAAGCTATTTATATATGAGGGTCCAGAAAACAAAATAAACAGTAGAGTTTCTAGTTCTAGAAATATAATGACATTAATAAGCAAGCCACAAAATTTCATTAATAATACATCATAAAATAGCAGCAAAAAAGCAGATGTAAAAGGCAAGTGCATGGTCTAACACAAACGAGATCACTCCCATGCAAATGAATATTATACCAAGTTGATGTAGCCTGTTCTCGACTAATTATCTCGTTGGTCTGAACATCAAGTCGGAAGTCAAACAGTCAACTTCAGTGACTCATACATTCTAAAAAAAAAAAATATTCAACACACATATCACATGCTCGACAAATGAAATATATATATACATGTGTGTATGTGTGTGTGTGCGTGCGTGTTCTTTTATTTAAATGCATGCATTTATTGTTTGTAAAGTGGGTAATGTCTGTACAACCGAAAAGTCTAAAACAGTAATACAAATGTTACAGCCTTGATGGGAATGGAACATTTGATTTTCGTTTTCCAACGTCATTTTCGTCATTCCTATCCGTGTCGGTCAGAAACATAATATATTGCTTGAAACTTAAAAAAAAAAAATACCAAAATTACTATGTGCTTATTTGTGAATCTTGTGCATATATATTGAAACGGAATAATGGCAATATATATGTGTGTAAAACTATGAGTATGTATGCCGTTGCCATGTATGTGGGCATGCGTGTGTATGCACGAGTATTTATTTATGTACGTATACGGTGTATGTGTATGCATATAGTATATATACATATGTATGTATCTGAGTGTGTGTGTGTCTGTGTGTGTGTGTATGTATATATAACAGTTATTTGAGAGGGCTTCTGTAAAATTACTCCTTTGATTTATTCTATCCACTGTGTATCTGTACATAAGTTCATAAGGTCATTATACTCATATATGTAATTGCTCAATAAATATTATCTTAATATCCGTAATGCAGTTAACTCTAAACCTCGATATAAATTTCAAAAATATATTACGTTCGGTAGTTAAATTTTGATAATTATATAATATTTCCTGCTAGTATGAGCATAAAAATTTCATTATCTCACATTATACGACTTAGAAACATATACTTATTCTGCACATCTCTTGAGTATCTAAAATTCAATAATTTATAATATATCTCCAAATTTTTATATTGTATGCCATGAATATTATAATAATCTAAAGTTTATTGGGAATTTAATATTCTATTGATACCTAATTGTGGCCTGTTCAAATTTCTAAAATATAACCAAATAATAAATAATGTTATAAAGGACACATCTAAATCTAATGTCATTAGGAATTATAAGCTATCACTAGCAGTATACTTGTTCATTCTCTTCGCAGTCAAAGCGTGATTGCACAACAAATATAATCTATTTTGTCAAAGGCAAAATAGAGACAATAGAAAGTGTCACATTAGCAGCACGTTGCAATATGTGGATGCGAAAGTGTAATGATTGTAATGCAAAATGTCTTTGCTCTGATTTCGATGTAATATGTCGTAACTAAACCCTCTATGCAATTCAATTTTAAAAAGAAAATAATATGCTAATATCCCCAAATAGTTATGCATTTATTGATGCATACTCATACACACATATGTACGTATATATATATATATATATATATATATATATATAT
>NC_068982.1:20470168-20473766 GCF_001194135.2 Octopus bimaculoides
TATATATATAATAGGTCGCGATGAATGTATTGTTACATTTCAAGATGAGGAAGAAAACATATACTGCATTTGTCCTACTTTAATAATTCCACAATTTATGCCGTCGAGCTGAAGATTCTTTCGATTTGGGAGTAAAGAAACTCTGAATATCATTTTAACATTTGTAAATGTTTCCTATCTAAACAATATTTGCTATGATCTAAAGTAATGATAGTCAACTGAAGTGAGATCGGTAAATTATGTAGAATGCGAACAAGCTTTTGACATATTCTTTCCCTGAGTGACTTGAGCAATATTTGCTGTTGCATTATCGTGCAAAAGTAACAATGCCTTATTACTGACCAATGATGAGTGAATTTTCAGGCACAAATTTCCGATTGAGATATAGTACACAACATTAACTGTTTAGTTTGAGCTTAACTCTTCATGATAGACGGCATCCTTGATATACCACCAAATACAGATCATACGTTTCTCATGTGGAGTCCTGGTATTGAAATTTTCATTTATTATTTGATATAGATCATTGTTATTGTTGTTGTAAATGATTATTAAGGATACCCTTTTCGTCAGTTGTGATGAATGCACTCAGGAACTCTACACTTCAATGACGAGCAGAGAGCAACACTTTGATAAAGCTAAGAAACAATCAGATTATATGATACAAACTGACCAAATTTAGGCAATTTTTTCTAGTTCATGGCGTTTTATGGTTGAATTGTGACTTGAATTAAACTACTTTACTAATTTGTCTATAGAGTTCGTTCTGGATTTTCCGTAAGTATGGTTGTCAGAAGCTAATCATTGACAAAACGTGTGCATCCAGATCAAGAAAGATTAAAACAATATTGATACGAATTTAACCACCATGATATAAAGATATCTATAAAAGACTGTAAAAACTAATGTATATTTTACCGTGTGCAAATACCGAAAGGCTTTCTTCTCGGCTAATATGTATACATTAAATTAAAAATTTTGAAAACATAAAACGATTGGCTTTTTTACTTTTTTAAAATCTTACCTATAGCTTGCCTTCGAATTTTCCTAAGCTATTGCAAATTGAGCGTCAAATATCTAATAAACTTTTCCTGGGAAATTGTGTAGCTTACATAGAATTCTAATAAAATAAAACTTAATCATATTTGAACGATTACGTTAATTATCAGTCTCTGCATGAAACACGTGAGGAATGACACAAAGAAAACTTATAGAATAGAAATTTTGTGAAAGGTTTCAACCAGCTGTTCACATATTAATTTTTTGTTCAAGTTGGCAATGACATTCTCTTTTATCATAAAAATAACTTTTCTGAGATAATCAACTTACATATATAAAATAACCCTCCTATTTCCATTTTTTTATCGATTCAAGGCTGATATATATCAAATCATCATAAGAGTACTAATGCAGAATGCATTCAGTAATTAGTTCTGTTCCTGTTATTGTGATCTTTAAACGTTTAAAAAGGGTGTTCAGTACTTTGTTTGATATCTAAGCTGTGGCATCTATTACATGTCACCTAAAATTTATTTACTTTATTGATACCAGCACAAAATACCTTGATATGGATAACATTGCAATTAAAAACACAATGCAAAAGTGCAACATACACATGGAATGATGAATGCATAGCTTACAAACTCTCTCAGAATAAACTAAGTGGTTATAGAGTATTTATATCTAATTTAGACTCCATTTCCTTTCAAAAGTCCCTCAAGTGGATGGCATTCAGAAGATGCTTATACAGCGAAATACATATCAGTTGGTCTGGTGATCAATTCGGGGGCAATTTCGTTTAGCTTATTTTTTATGTATTGTTAACGTTATAAGCATTATAATGTGTTTACTGGAAAAAGAGAGCAGCTTCTACTATTTAAATAACACATGCACTTAAGTATGGTATCTATCTATCTATCTATCTATCTATCTATCTATCTATCTATCTATCTATCTATCTATTGTTTCTTTACTTGTTTCACTCATTAAACTGCGGCCATGCTGGGACAGCACTTCAAGAAATTTAGTCAGACAAACTGACCTTGGTACTTATTCATGGAGTATCAATTCAGGAACCGGTTGGTTACGAGAATGTGAAAACACACACAGCAGATTTAAGTGTGGTGGCAAACACACAAACACATGCGCGCGCGCACATACACACACATACATTATACATACACACACATACGCACACACACACAAACACACACAGATACATACATACATACATTATATATATATATATATACATATATATATATATATATATATATATATATCAAACAAAGTTATTTGATTCCAGACGGATAGAAATATAGAAAAATAGAAGTTGAAAATGTACTGATAATAAATAAAATATTTGTCATTAATATATTTAAAGTTTTGATATAATTAATATAATTAATATAATTAAAGTTTTAACCGGTTTCGCAGTTTACTCTGATTATCAAAACGTTGAAAGAGAAAGACGTGGCGTATGTCACAGCTATCTTCTGACTAGTGTCTGAATCTTGTCCTACTTTTTAAGGGATTTCATGGCTCAAATTGGTAGAAGATAGTCACATGACTGGTCTTAGAAATCTTCACCGCTACGTCCGTGTGTTAATATCAAGTGACAAAGTTTGTTGTCGTAAGTGAAGGCTGACAGGGTTGACTGAACATGTCCAAATAATCTGAATGCTTTCTGTCAAGTGTTTGTAGAGAACGAACACATGATTATATTTATAACCTTTTGCAGGTTTCCCGCTACGTTCGTTCGTTAATATCACGTGACATTATGTTTTGTGCCTAAAAATAAGGCCGACACGCTCGAGTGAACACTTTAGCTAAAATTAAGGCACTCCAAATTTAATCCGTCTGGTCGGAGCGGGGACAAGTGTGGTTTGCTTGTAATTCAGTAGCTAATGTTTAGGTTGTTAGTTGTGTAGCTTCCTCAAAGTAATTGATAGAATGAATTTTGTGTGTGAATAGTTATTTCTGCTTGCTATGGTTTGTTAAGTCTTGGCTTGTAGTTTTGTATGAAAGTATTTACTTCGTTTGTGAAGTGCCTTGATTATAACTAAACATGTTAAATTCAATTTTTCTTCTAAATTATTTTAATATTCCTACTTTTAATGTGAATCTAAATACATATTATTTTGTTATAAATAAATACTATTTATCATAGTCATAACAAGCACTCAGTCATCTAACTTACTTGACACTTCCCCTTTCAACATATTTTAACTATAATCCCGGTTCTCTTCAGCTGTTATATAATATTTTAAGAAACTATTCCATCCATCATTGCAGACAACTGTTGATATATTTATCAGAGACCAGATTCGTACAGTTACGTTGAAAAATATCATGCCGTTTCTTATGACAGTATATGCATTTGTATAATTTTAAATACCTAAACAATTAGATGAAATAAAATAATTTTTAAGAAAATCTTTGTTGAATGTCTATTCCGAATTTGCTTCAATGAGGTAGCAAATGTTATAACTGTTTTTGTAATAACGATATATATGCATGTTTAAATTGAAACATATTTATTTAACATGTTAATATTACTGTAAGTGCATTTCCAGTAAAGAAATTTCGCGATATATAT
>NC_068982.1:20474198-20478900 GCF_001194135.2 Octopus bimaculoides
CTTTCGGAGGTGTCTTCAGCTCTGGTGTTGGGTGCATGTCTTCTTTCTTCTGTTCCCTGGCCTCTTCGATGCAGCATCAACGAGTGTCAGCGTCCGACTGATCGTCGTGTCAAGTTCCCCTTTTTATATCTGCTGCTATCCCCTTTTTATATCTGCTGCTATCCTTGGTAAACCAAAGAGCTGTTCTACATGCTAACCTAACAGCTTCTAACAGTAACATAATCGTCAACAACTCGTTATTCATGTGATTTACTTCGTAAAATATGTAACTACTTTATTTACCTAAGTTAGTGGCGTAGGTGGAAACAGAACTTTGTATGAATTTTCGTTCTCTAATTATGTTGTGCGAAAGAGAATTTGTTAAAAAAAATCCATGTGCATATAGCACGGATATAAATATAATAATGGGAAGAAGCATTAGCATTTACGGAATAAATTCGTAAATCGAAGCTCATTAGGGAACATAGATTTCGAAAAATTTATTTTAGAATTCCGTGCAAACAGATTCTTAATGATGCATTAGAAGAAAATTAATTGATTGCTTTAATATTTCGATATCTTGAAATCGATGCTTCCAGTAAAATCTAAACAAGAGTCTTCGTATTTCAAAAAATAAGGCGGAGAATGAAGCATGCACATACAAAATTACGCATACATTTTCTGCGTTCCTCCTTATAATACTAAAAGAAATGCACACGCGCACACACACACATACGCACGTTCGCACGCACGCATGCACACACACACGGACACTTTCACAAAGAAAGAGATAGGTGGATAATTATGCACATATATACGTACATATATTCACGTACGTATACATACACAAATGCATACATATATAAACCCATAGATACATACATGTATATATATATATGTGTGTGTGTGTCTGCGTGTGTGTGTGTGTGTGCGTGTGTGTGTGTCTGTCTGTCTGTCTCTGTGTGTGTATAAACATATATTAGCTCTTACGAGATGCAACCATACTGAGAATTTGCGGGAAAGTAGTGAAATATAGACAAAATGTTTCTGAGTTTAGGAAAGTAGGGAATGCCTCTATAGTTCTAGTCTACAAAAATCACTTAACATAATTTGATTAGCATGAGGTTGTATTTATGGAAACTCACCGAGGTTTCACAGTAAAATATTTAACCCTAAATAAAACTATGTCTATATTTGGCAAGAGACATTTCTGAAACGTAGATTGCAGAATGTTGGTGTAAATGTAGGCCTCGAACTCTGTGCAAGATATATGTTGACCACGGCCTGCTCTGCCAGTGACACAATTCCCACTAGCAGAGCCTCCTGCTCCGGTGGCACACTACCCACCGGAGGGGCCTCGGGTTTGGTCGGCGGAAGTTGATTGTAAGGCCAATATATGTATATATATATAAGAGTTTGGGTGTGTGTGTATATATATATACGTATATATATATATATACATGCACACATATGTATATATATATATATATATATATATATATATATATATATATATATATATATATATATACATATATGCATACATATATATGTGTACATACAAACATACATACATATATTCAATCCATGTTCATACACGAGACACTACTGATACAAATAGAAAGGCGTGTACATTTTTATCTTGCATATATTTGATATATTTTTCTCAATGGTATTATAGCTTTACATGCAAATGTTTATTTGAAACCGTTGCCAGTTGATAATGCATTCGTTTATATGGAAAGGAGTTATAAACAATTTGAAATATTTTTCACATCTCTATATTTTCTAATAAAATTATATTGTTTCCTTTATACTTTTAAAACTATAATATATAAAATTTAAATTAGAAATTTCATATAAATTATCATTATGGAAAAAAGAATTCCACTGTTTACATTGATTATTTTTTTCAAAATACAGAAATTATCACAAATGATTTTAGATAAATCTCTTTTATTGCAATGCATTAATTTCTATTAAATATTTTAATTGAAAATAACAATATCAGAAACAAGAAGTATCAGACAAATATTGCAAATATCCATTCATATTTCATTTAAATGAATTATTTGTTATTTTTGTCTAAACATGGATAAAAAGATTAATAAATTGCTTTCTTGATTTTCAGATGTAATGAAATTTTAACTTCAAACTATTTTCTTATTAGCTGTGTGAGATAAAAAAAAACTGAATAAAAACGATTAAGAATAATAGCTCTATCAATATTCTGAAGAAAACAATAGTTAAAATAATAATATTTATAAAATATAACTGCTAGAAAGAAATTTATGTACGATTTGATATTTAGAATTAAAATTAATCATCAAGTCCTAAAAATTGAAATTTAATTCATAATTTCTCATATAATACTCCAAGTATTAATTCATGGTATGTGTAGCCTTCATGAGAGTTAGTCACATCATTGTACTGTTAAACTCTGGATACGCTTTGGAACAAGGACTTCCTGGCAAGACAGCAATAGATCGGGGTTATGCTCCGAGGGACTCTCTTTGACCTCCACCCATCACTACGTTCTGCATGTAAATAACATCTCAAATATACTGAAACACAGTAATAAATACTCGCTCTTGACTCCAATCGTTTGAGGCCTCATTTGCTCCAGATTACTAGTTGGAGAAGAATCGGAATGAGATGATGGGCATGGTGGCCAGATTCACAAAGAATGGTCTGAGAGAAATATTTATCCCCGAAAATTCGGGCTGAAGTGGGGAATGCTTACATCGCCTCCTTTTTATATTACCGCTTCTCCGTCGTTCTGTTCTTCAATTCGCGCCTGCTTTCAAGTTTCCTCTGGCGGGTGTTGTGGGGATATTCGACAGCTCAGGCGCAGCATTTGCGGTCAGCAGCAACTAAATCAAGGACAGAGCATTCCTTGGTAATAATACACAGACATGCCCTGAAGCAATTCCTTAACGCGGAACAGGTGTAATCGCTGCTGCTACAAAGAGTATTTCGACTGCACGTTTCTTTGACATAGCTACAGTCTCGATCTCTCAGAGACCACAGAACAGCGCTTGATATCTGGAAAGCAGTCAAGCGCTAAGAAACATCTACAAGTTAGGTAGCGCGGAAGGTGGCCGTTCTATTCAGAGTTCATGGCAGGCAAAATAATTATTTGGTTTGTTTATGAGACATTAGAACTTGGATCCAGGGACAATTTCTAGAAATCTTTGGCTTATCAGTGCTAACAGGTTGGCCGGAATCATTAATGATTCAGGATAAAATCTACTGTCAGGTAAGTACCGCTAACCGACACTCACCGAGATGCACGCAGCATGTCTGTGTATTACTACCAAAGAATGCGCTGTCCTTAATTTAGCTGCTGTTGACTGCAAATGCTTCGCCTCAGCTGTGGAATACCACCCACTCGCACACGCCAGAGGAAACCTGAAAGCACAGAACGACAGACAGACGGTAATATGTGGAACACCTGCTATTACTTGCAAGGTGGATTCAAGTATCAACTATGTAAAGTATAAATATCATTCTGCCGTCTTTTTCTGTCCGGAATAATCAGTCAGTGTTTGTCTGTATGGTGGCCGTAGTGAAAGATGTATTCTGGTGAACCAGATTAAACTGTTGAAGAAAGACATATTCCTTTCTTCCTTATTGGATACCTTGTTATCAGCTAGGCATGCGATATTTATGATCCAGCATCGTTTGCTTTCTCATGGTCGCACTGAATTATAAAACCCCATAGGACTTTTGCATTACCACTTTCTATGATGCCTTCCGGTTTATATTCGTACCACATGTTTGCTCTGTCAAGTCCATACTTGTTGCAAAGTGTTCAATGGACAATCTTTGCTATGAGTCATGACGTCTCTTATATTCTATCTGGGCTAGTGGAGTATATTGACTAGTAATATGCCATACGTTTTCACTATTTTGTCCACAAATTCTGCCTTTATCACTTTCTCATATGTTGATTATTCTGTATTTGATGTAATTGGTTCTTAATGCTTGCTCTTAGGCAGCACATATTAGAGCCTCCGTTTCCGGTTTAAAATATTTTTCCTCTGTCTGTCTTATCTTCAACATTTCTATAAACATGTCTATGCATTCTTTTCTTTATCTGTCTGTTGTCAGTTTATTCATTCTCAAGTGCTTGTACAGTGCTTTATCTTTGCAATTATTATTGTTATTGCCTTTGCACAGCTTCTAACGCTGGAGATGTACTACGGTGTCAGCTGTTCACTACCAGTGAACTAAGGTAACACCTCTTATTTTTTGAGCACCTTCCGGGTATTCGGGTGGTTCCCAAGCAGTGCTGTTTTCTGCAAGTGCTCCACCCTTATTGCAGCTCATATTTGTTCCATGTACTTCTCGAGATTCTTACTCACTGTTCCCAGGGCCCCGACAATTATTGGTACTACTACCACCTTTTTCATCGACCACAACTGCTTTACCTCCCAAGCTAACCTGTCATGCCTATCGACTTTTTTGTCTTCCTTGTAGCATACCTTGCTGTCAGTTGGGCATGCTACATCTATCATCCAGCATGGTTTACTTTCTTTGTCAATTAAGACTATTATTATTATTATTATTATTATTATTATTATTATTATTATTATTATTATTATTATTATTATTATTATTATTATTACTATTATTATTATTATTATTATTATTATTATTATTATTATTATTATTATTATTATTATTATTATTATTATTATTATTATTATTATTATTATTA
>NC_068982.1:20479313-20480115 GCF_001194135.2 Octopus bimaculoides
ATATATATCTTTTGTATGAAATAAGCACGATATGTATTTTGAATGTATGCATCATATTCCAGCTGATAGGATAGCTGTATCAATAAGATACTAGAGAAGAGATGTTGAACAGTTTACAGAATCATATTCATAGGCTCATTAAAATGAGTCTGAAGTCTGAAATAACACAAGATTTTGGCATACTTTCGGTTAAACTTTAGCTCATATAAACCATTCAGAAAACATACGAGACATCTCATACAAATCAATAAAATTTCGTATCATTCATTTATCGTTTAACATAACTGTATGTAAATTTGGCAGGATATCAATTATGCCCTCAAATAAAGAAATGTTCGACAAGAATTAGTATACAATGTAGAAGTATGTACAATATAACCCTACTATGAATAAGTGCAAGTGCACCTTGTAACTCACTGTTCTACTTCACTAAATAACACATATAATGTTGACAACATCATCTAGATTTAAACGGTAGCCGTGTTTACAGTAAGTGTAAAGACTGAAAACGAAGCAAGAGACGACAATCTTTAGATATGATGATGTCACAAATATGAATAAATAATGCATCAAATCCTAACAAGAACCCATTTAATCGAATTGCCAATGTGCAACCCATATACATCATGAAATGAGATATGCATACTCCATGAAATTGAGAGTACCTCTAATAGAAGGATTGTCGGGGAGGAACAAAAGCTTAACACAACATCGGAGAAATGATGACGAAATTGAGACAGATGATCGTATATGTGCGTGTGTGCGCGCGTGCGGGCGCATACATACGTATATATATATATAT
>NC_068982.1:20480527-20483706 GCF_001194135.2 Octopus bimaculoides
TATATATATATATATATGCTTATATGTGTGTATAAATTACGAATTAAATGCAGCTCGACATACATACACACACACACACACACACACACACACACGCATACACACATATATATATATACATACACACTTGCTTATTTATAACCACATATTGTTTATACCATGAATATAGTAGAAGAAATATATCACTCTCAACGGGTACCCGGTGAAGATAAGGTAATAAATAATGCCGTGTTAATATCGGGATAAACACCTCCACTAAAACTCCGATGCCTGTCATTTCTAACTTTATCTACATTCCATTCAATCGACAAAACCTATATACACACAAATATGTATACAAAGGGTATCAAATACAAATAACAAAATTTCAAGTGACGTTCACAGTTAATATTTTTTAGTTTGACGCTTAAGAAGAAATGAATTTATAAAGTAAAATTTATGGGATAAACGCGTAGATTATGGACATAGTAATTCATGGAATACTAGAAGGTCAAGAGAAGAGGGGAAATGAGTGTAGGAAAGAGAGAAAAGAGTCACACACACTCAACATGAGCGATATATTTTGAGATAAAGCAAGAGAGAGTGAGGTGGAAAGTTTACTATGAGAAAAGCGAGAAATAAAAGAGATAGACAAATAAAGAGAGAAAGGGAGAGAGAGAAAGGGAGAGAGAGAAAGAGAAAGTGGGGTACAAAGAGGAGGATATTTGTTCTGTTGCTATCACAGATTTTGAAATTTCAATATTAATTGAAAGTTTTCAAATTTGATATTTTGTTGTAATTTTTCGTGCAAAATCCAAACCTGTGGTTCGTTTATTTCAGAACATTTGTAGGAAAAGGCTACAAAAATTTAAAGTTTTATCATTTTTACCCAATCAGAAAACAGAAAAACAAAGGATTTGTGCTTGATAGCTCTGTATCATCAAATGAAAGCAATTTGTGTTGAAAAGACTGAAATCCATCTCAAGAATCTGGCAATCTGGTAAGGTATTGTTTTCACAAATATTAATTCGAATTATTTAGACAATGAATGGTGTCTTGGAATGATGTCTTGTCTTTGGATCCGAACTCATTGTGGGAGTTTAAGAGAAATGTAGTCGGAGCTCAATCAAAAACAGAATGAAATGACTTACAATAAAACACAGAAAATGCATGCGATTCATTTGTGTGTCAGTGAGAGAGAGAGAGGTTGGAGTGACATAAATTAAACAGAAAAGCCAGCAAATGCTCCTTGGAGGTGATAGAAATAGTTACTTTTAAAATTGAAGTAATTAACAGAACACCAATAGATTTTAAAATGTTAAACGTATAGAACATTTAATGACATGAAATAATTACAAACGTGCACACGTGCAGCACATAGATTGAGAGCGAAAGGTAGGAATGATAGGGAGACGAAGAGAATGTGGCAAGTGAAGACAAATAAGGGTGAATAAATGTGCGTAAATGAACGTAAATGCCGACTTGGAATTTACAAACATGTGTACAACACTGTACGTATAATATGGACAAATCATACAGGGTGTTCAAAGGGTGTATCCGTAGTGAATGTTTCATCTTGCACACGCGCAACTTGGCTATCACTGCATGGGCTCAAATATTGTCTATCATTTGTAGGCCAATTCACTGATAGTGAAATTAATAATGCATATTTCCAACAAGATGGTGCTACATTACATACTTCGTGCATCACCATTGCGCTACTTCAAGAGTTTTTCGGTGAACGGATTATTTCGAAGGGAATTTGGCCACCAAGATCACCTGATTTAACACCACCAGACTTTTCTTATGGGGAGCAAGTAGAGGATCAGTGTACGAGAATCGCCCGAAAACATTAATGAGCTAAAAGACGCAATCATAACCTTCACAAGGTCTATACTGCGTCTGACTCTCCGAGATGTATTTCAGAATATGTGTAGAAGAATCAACTTATGTACTGAAAATGAAGGACAATATTTTTATCAACTCTTACAAAGTTTTTTGAAGTTTTGTAAAGTCTAATACATTCTTTTATAGCCTTGTACTATCTTATAATGACTAATTTTGCAATAAAATATTTACTGCGGAGAGACTTTTTGAACACACTGTGGAAGTAAATTTAGTCCTCGACAAATATTATGTAAATATATGTGAACATGAATGTGTGTGTGTATGTGTATGGGCAGCTGTCCGTATGTGCAGGCTCATAAAATGGAAATAGCATAAATAGAATTAGAAAAATATCAATGATTAATGACAACAAAATCGGAGAAAAAAAAATGGCTACATGCCTTTTAATCTATATATCCACATAGGCAAATAGATAGATATAGATACACATGTGTGCGTGATAGATAGAGACACACACACTCTCACGCACACTCACGCACACTCACGCACACTCACGCACACTCAGGCGCACACATTCACACACACACACACACACAAACTTACGCGCATATCTGTAATGATTTTTATTAATTTGCCAAAGTCAATATTTACAATACTTTCTAGGCAATGCCGTAAATAGGTTTACCCAATCATTAATAGCGTTTATGCATATCTGTAAATCTGAGAGAAATATGTGCACGTGATTCTGTGACCCTCGATTTCTTTGATGAAATCTGGATTCATCGAACATCCTGCAGGTCGGCTCTAACATATATTTAGTAGATGTTCAATGCCATGGCATGTGTATGTATATATGCCCATATGTGTTTTTGTATGTACGTATGTATGTATGTATGTATGTATGTATTTCTAACCCTCCACGTTTATTGTATATTGCATTCTCAATATTTTCTCGTTTCTTCTGTTATTCATTTTGTTTTTTACATCGTCATGATATGTGATTTATGCCAGATGAATTATATGTGAGATACTTCCCAACATATGAATCTATTAGTTGTACTTAAAGGCTTGTATTGTGTCATTTAAATAAAATAAATTTAAATCCTGCATATATATACGTAAATCTATATGAATCGAAACATTTGTAGTGTTCTTTAAAAAGCTGCCTAACCGTACTTACACTTTAACTCTTTACTTTTTTTTATTTCCACACACGAGGAATACTCAAGACTAGAATTGGTAGAATATCATTAAAATACTACCGGATATTTGGGAATTCTTAGGGTGAACGAGCACTATTTGTACTGTAATACGTTCTTAACGGAACACACCTCAACTATATATATATATAT
>NC_068982.1:20484298-20487065 GCF_001194135.2 Octopus bimaculoides
ATATATATATATATAGCTTGCTTACCAACCACATGGTTCCGGGTTCAGTTCCACTCAGTGGCACCTTGGGCAAGTGTCTTCTACTATAGCCTCGGGCCGATCAAAGATTTGTAAGTGGATTTGGTAGACAGAAACTGAAAGGAGCTCGTCGTATATATGTATATGTATATATACATATATAAATATATATATATATATATGTGTGTGTGTATGTGTGTGTGTGTGTGTGTGTGTGTGTTTGCGTTTCTCTCCCCAACATCGCTTGACAACCGATGCTGGTGTGTTTTGTCTTTCTTACTTCCCTCTTGTTTTCGTCCTCTTTCCTCCTTTATCAATGATCCCTTACATCATCACACTCTCTGACTAGAAACCTATTTATAAATGTGCATATCTCATAAATTTGCAGTCCATACATATATGCGTGGGTTGGTGGTGAATGTGTGTGTGGTGGAGGTGAATGTGTGTGTGAGAAAGAGAGAGACAGACAGACAGACAAAGTGCGTGACTATTTTCATATAAAAGTGGGAATCGATGAAGTCAGTGCGTGACAAATTGACTCATCAGATTGCTGTCATTGGGTGGTGGATATAAGCCAGCGTTGTTGTGATGTTCATTCACGGTTAATGGTAGCGGCACTATTTCGTTTGGAGAGGGCACATAAAATAATGGCGTGGGCATCAGTATCGAATTCCTTATGCTTGGTTGTTTGTGGTATCGTTAGTTCCGTGACAACGGGGAAATATATGCAGGGTCGAGGGTTCTAGTTGGATATGTAATCCCAATATCCTCAACTTCTAGTTTTAATCTGTTGGAAGCGGCGATTACGGCCGCTTGCTTCGACGGTTGAAAGTAAGACAACAGCTTAACGGTATTATTTCTACATACGTACATACATACATACATATGAAACTTTTTTCTCACCTTTTTTCTCTCCTTTTTTTTTCTCTCCTTGCTTCTCCCTTTGTTTCTTTCTGTGTTCCTTTCTGTGGAAGAGCGTAGGCTCGAAGCGTTAAAGACTTTCTCGATTCCCGAGCGTTATACTATGTGTTTTCTACACCACTTGTCTCCGTCTGTTGTTTGTTTTTTGTGAATTTTTCCCAAATACATGGAACTATATGCATGAGAATACATGCATAAAACAAAGATACAAATCTACACATATGCATACATGAACACATACATAAGTACCCTGCTGATGTTGAAATTCCAATGAAGGATCGTTGGATCTACTTTAGGAACTGACTCTTTCTCTATTGGCAAGAAATCTTGAAATAAAACTGAATAATGACATCCATACATAGATACGAGGTGGTGCTGAAAAGATAGCACAAGAAAAAGATAGCACAAGAGGATCAGTTAATTATGATTTTATTCAAGGTATCTACCTCTCAGATGCATACACAATTTGCAGCGGTCCTTCAATTCTTGTAAGCCCTCCAAAAAAAAAACACGTAAATTTAGACTTCCAAGCAGGCCTTTCGCAATACCCTTAGAACCAGGAACTTTTCACCACCCTTCGTACACACATACATACACACGAAGTTCCGCTGTTTCGGTTGTAACTCGCATGTTAATGTAGCATTAGACATAACATAATGATATTCAGTTAAATTTCTGTTGTCTAAATGCGAACGATCAAGTGGATTCGGAATAATAATAATAATACAGTGCGTTGTGTCAGATTTAACCTGGACAACGGTTAAGGTCTACTAATTATTTCATCGATGTTGTAGCTATAACTGATTGAAATTTATTGTGAAATTTGTTTGAAGAATATTTGCTATTTGATGTGTTAATAACACAAACCAATTATTGACAAAGTGCGTTAATATATGTATAAAGCTTTGTATAACATTTTCATTTGACAATGCATATATTTGTGTGTGTGCGCGCGTCATTATCTGAGAATATATAATTATACTCACACACACACACACACACACACACACACACACATATATACATATATACATATACACAGAGAGAAAAAGACGGAGAATGAGAGGAAACGTGGAGGGACGTTAAAAGACAGAAACATATACTTATGTGTGTGTGTGTATTCATGTACATACTAATTTAACGAGAATATTGTTCAATAAATGGTTGTTGAAAATATCATCCGTTCGTTATCTATTCATTTATTTACATGTCTTATCTACAGAGCATAGAGCAAAACAGATTAAGTATTGTAATATTCAGTTTATTATATAATATTCGAATATTAACTTGCAACCAATTTCTAAGTGTAATCACTTTTGTTTGTATGATAGGGCATGCAATAACGGATATTGATTTAGGTATTTTAGCTTGTTTATGGAACGCAACGGTAAAACTGCATATTGTATTATAATATTGTTAGGGTTATCGCCGGCCTTTATGTGTAATCCTCTGTGTATCAGTTAATGGCGTTGTGCTTAGATAATTTCAATATCATATTTAATAAACGTGGCTTTCTGGATCTAATAATTCCTGAAGAAATTTTATTATTCCTCCTAATATTATTAATATCGGTAATAATAATAATAATAATAATAATGATAATAATAATAATAATAATAATAATAATAATAATAATAATAATAATAATAATAATAATAATAATAATAATAATAATAATAATCACTAAAACAATGATGATAATGTTGATAAGTAGCTGAATAAGTTAATATATGCATATGCGTATATATTCATATTTTTTTCTCTATACAACTTTGTTTTTTGCCTTTCTCATTGTTATCGCCTTATTTACGGTCATCCATTCGGTAAA
>NC_068982.1:20487576-20488132 GCF_001194135.2 Octopus bimaculoides
ATATATATATATATACATATATAAACTCTCACATCACCTAATTCTTTATGGTTTATAAATATATATATAAACCATAAAGAATTAGCTGGTGAGGCTTGATATTTATTTACCACTTAGATTCACGGACAATTTGGCGGAGTTACTGTGATAAGCACACGATTCTATCAATTCATACATTACACTACACTCACACACATTTGTATGAGTGTATGTATATATACATGTATGTATGAATGCATGTATATATGTATATATGCATGTGTGTGTATATGTGTGTTTCCTTGTGTATATATATATATATATATGTATATTTATATATTTAAACATTTATATTGAACTCTCAATATTTCATATATTCAATAAGATATTCAATACTTCATTTCATTGTACCATCCATCTTTTTTTTTTATATTATATATTATATATTCCATATTCTATATCCCACAAAAATTTTACAAGAATATAAATAAAAAACATAAAAAACAGACAGAGTTGGAACTCTTCTAAATAAAATAATATATTCCTCTATACACGATCATACAAAACCCTTTTTTTG
>NC_068982.1:20488777-20491448 GCF_001194135.2 Octopus bimaculoides
CGATAGCAATATGCAACAACTCGAAAATCCAAACCAAAATTTTAAGATATTACTATACGACTTTATACTTCTGCGAGAGATCTTACTCACATCGTCGACTGTAGCGGTTTGTTTGCTATAAATAAACAATATATTAGATGACATTTCTTTATATATATATATATATATATATATATATATATATATACCGATGTCAATCCATATCATTGTACACCTGAATATGTTCACTTCTGTGTTTCAACCAAAGCTTAGATGAGGCATACATGGTACAGCTATGTAAAAAAAGATCATAAGCTGGATGGTTTTAAGAATGAAAGAGTTAATTTTGTATTCAAAGTGTACATAAAAGTAGGCAATAATCGAAGAGCTCTTAATTCCTTAGATAGACTTCTAAATGTATACAGAAGCAGATAAAACCTTCATTGTAAGCATAATCAGCAATATTATAATAAATTATTTTCAGATGTTCACCGAATAAACATTAGAAATGCAACATTATTGTTTATTTCTTAAAGAAGCTCTCATTATTTCAGTGATGTTTGAAAAGACAATGGCTACAAAGATACAGAGAATATGACTATTGGTAACATTACAAACATGCGAATCGAAATATTAGACCTTATACCATATAGTTTACAGATTCATGGTAATACCAAAAGTTAACGATATAATTACGCGATCTTTTATGCATCACGAATCCATTTCAGAGATAAGCTCAAGCTAAATAACGCAGTATTCAGTCATCTGACACAACCACCACGCTATGTTAGAGATCAAGATTACATTTTGGTATTAACACTGCTTCTACCGCTAAATTTTAAACAAGTCTACTGCGTACGTGTGTAAACCTGAATAAACATTGAAATACTACATACCGTTGAAGGGAAATTCGGCTGTTATCGCATTGCTATCACTAAGGAACACATAGCAGGGTCAAATCACATGATCTCGGTGACTAAAGGGGATCATTCACGTCTGTCAGGAACGTTAGCATGCCGTATTTCATCTGTCTTTATACTCTAAGTTCAAAGTTCGCTGAGGTCGACTTTGCCTTTCATCCTTTCGGGATTGATGAATTAAGTACCAGTTTCATACTGAGGTCGATCTATTCGACTGGTCCCCTCCCCCAAAATTTCGGGTCTTGTGCCTAAAGTAGAAAAGAATATGTAGCTACAACTTAGCGACAAGTATATTAAGCTATCGATAACTTTTAATTCACTAACCAAGAACTGCGAATTTTATCTGTATGTGAGTGCAGATTATTTTCCTGATAGTACACAAAATTATTAATATATAACAAATATGTATTTGCCGGAGAAAAAAAAGTGTTGCAATACAACTGCCAATGAACACCGTCTTTGCACAAGTCAAATAAAGAATAAATAATAAATAAATAACTGAATAAATAATTAAATAAGCGGAGCATATTTTTGCGACCGCTACCTACTGAAACTTAGGCGATACAATGCAGTGTAAAACAAATTTAACGTTTGCTGAAAAGCATGGCATAATGTAGAGAAATGTTCGTGGCAGCCTCACTTTAATATAATAGATAAATATAATTTCTGGTATGGTTTGTTACAGCTGTCTGTCTCAAACATCTTATAGAAACTAATGTCATTTTATGTATAAATTGCACATACTCCGAATTCCATCGACAGTCTTCTTATAAATTGCTATCTGTAATAATAAATATTTGTTTCAAAACGCTATGTTTGAACTCAGAAATGTAAATCGATCAATTCTCGTTTGAAATATGGAAAATTATGCTTGAACGGCTGAGGTGACAAAGATATCTGTATATTCAGCAACTCACTAATTGTAAGTATTCGTGTCATTTAGGATAGATCTAGAATATTTAGCTGATTTCCTCGTGAATTAACGAAGATAAACGGCATTAAGTCATTATCACTAAACGAATTATATCAATGAACTTGTTACTAAGTGTCGATATAATCAAGCATCTATAATTATTGAGCAAAAGTGAGATGCAAGTTTTGATTAATAATGTTATATATTTTAATATAAAATCTCCGAAATATTTAAATGGAGATTAATTTATCTTCATAAACTGAAGTGCATCGCCCAAACCTATGTTCAGTTATTTTATACACCATTATTGTCTTTCGATTTGTATTTCGTTTTCTCTATTGTCTCCATGTACATCACGCCCCAGTTCTCTAAAAATCGACACTTTCTCAAGCCCACATTCACAGAGGTACACACGTACACTCTGAACGTATTTACATGAACACATACATACATAATCATATATATATGTATATATATATGCATGTATACACATATATATATATTCTTTCATTTGTTTCAGTCGTTTGACTGCGGCCATGCTGGATCAGCGCCTTTAGTCGAACAAATCCACCCAAGGACTTATTCTTTGTAAGCTGGGTACTTATTCAATCGGTCTTCTTGCCGAACCCCTAAGTTTTGGGGATGCAAACACACCAACATCGGTTGTCAAGTGATGATAGATGGACAAACACACACACACAGACACACAGACACATGCGCACGCACACGCACGCACGCGCACGCACGCATACACACGCACGCACACACTCACACAAACAAACAAACACACACACACAGACACACACACACACACACACACACAAACACACACACACACACACACACACACACACACACA
>NC_068982.1:20491567-20494080 GCF_001194135.2 Octopus bimaculoides
ATATATATATATATACGACAGTCTTCTTTCAGTTTCCATCTACGGAATCCACTCACAAGGCTTTCGTCGGCCCGAGGATATAGTAGGAGATACTTGCTCACGGTGCCATGCAGTGGGACTGGACCCGGTACCATATGGTTGGGAAACAAACTTCTTACCCCGTAGTCATATATATCTATGTAATCGGTAACACAGCTTAGTCGCGCTAACAAAGGGATGTGGGTTCAGGCCCCACGCTTACAAGAAAGCCTACTTTTTTTCTTTCTGCCGAGCACTTATATGCACCATTATTAGACAGTTTTCTTTAGATATTTGCACGGTGATCGCTATAAGCATTAAGCTTGTGAAAAAATACCATTATTATTATTTACAGAATTGTAAAACTCGACACCGCATAGCAAAACCATTAGCACCGATACAGACACACACACACACACACACATATATATATAAGGTGCATGTGTGTTGCTAATCTGGCTCCGTCCCCCCCCCTTTAGTTTTCTGAATGTATGCGTGTGTACGTATATCTGTGTGCGTGTGCGTGTACATGCATACATACATACACATGCACACACGCATACACATATATGAATATTGTTTATCACAGATGCCTTTTCGAATATATGTTCGGAATAACAGCAAACGCGATTGCATGCATTATGATACAAACTTACCAAAAATAGTGCGACGGTTTTAAATGATTAATTGAGAAAAAGGCATTTCCTCACCTGTAGCCTGTTACATTTAAAAACAACGTTACTGTAAAACTATAATTTAGTCATTTAATTTTAATTAGTGCTAGTCCCATGGTTGAACCTTGAACATCAAACACCGTTACTTCCAGATAATGATGGAAATAAATTAGTAGTAGACGTGAGGAATAAAGATGTATAAACAAACTCACTAAAGAGTTTTAATGGATATAAAAGGAATCAATTTTCAATTTAGATAAATGTAGTCTTGTAAGTTTTCTAACTTTTAATTAAATGTGATTGATATATATCTTAAACTCATTCGCCATCTCTAATAGTAATTGAAACCTCAACTCCTAGTAGTAAATCTTTATATCAGTTTACATATCTGTAACTTTGATCAATATAATGAAGGTGATTATAGATTTTCATAAATAAACAAAATAATCGTTTTTGTGTCTTTTATCGAGATACGAGCCCACCAGACGCTGGTTCGCGTCATAATAATCATATATATTAATCTCCCGCTGGCACTTAAGACATCATTCAAGATTTCAGGTCTTGTATGAATTGTAAACATTTCTCACAAAATGTGAAGGAGGGTTACACAAAACTGATTAATATTACGTTTATCATCTGAGATAAATTGAAAATATAGTGTACATATAAGTCAGACAGTCGCTATGTGCTGTGCAACATTAAATTTTGAAGAGTAATTCAGAAATCGAATACTTTTGTAAGATAAACCTTTGTGGGGCGCATGGCTTAGTGCGTAGAATGTTGGACTATTGATCGTAAGATTGTGGTTTCGAATCCTGGACCGGGCGATTCGTTGTATTCTTGAGTAAAATGATCCATTTCATGTCATTCTTCCAGTCCACTCAGCTGGTGAAAATGAGTAATCTCTGCGACGAACCAGCATCTCCTTTAGGGAAAACGGAAAACTGGCCCTATGCACCTTATGGAGCGAACTAACCAAGGTGAACCTGAATGCTGCGTATTGCTCGTCATGTTAAAATAAAACATATTCTACCAAGGAAGTATCCTCGGTATGTTATTGTTATGTAACGATGTCGTGGGTAACAATAAATCTGTTTACAAATCCGCAAATTCTAAATAAATACGGAAAAAATATACTAAAGGAAAATAAGCATATATAGAGTAACGAAACGATACATTTACTAATCCTTTATCGTATATCAGGAAATCATTTCTAATTTAATCATATTAAATACATAAAGTAAGGATCTGACAATGCAAAGAAAGATACGCAACAGGGTATTGCTGCATGCAACGAAAACAAGTTGAATTTGCCGAATATATTTAGTATTGATGGGTTAGCTCTCCATTAATTTTCTTCGTAACGCATAACATAGTAACGATCCGATAGTTTGTCACATCACTGTCATTGTACGCATACATACACACATGACGATATGCACATGCATGTATATATATATATATATATATATATATATATATATATATATATATATGCTTCCGGTGTGAATGGCTTTGTTATACGTTGCCGAGTTTTACAATCCTTTAAATAATAATACATATATATATATATATAGGCTTAAAGCAGATAGCGATCACTGTGCAATGACTAAGGGAAAATAATCTAATAATGGGGCATAGAAGCCCTTAACGGAAAAAACGTAGTCTTTACCATCCGCGTGATACTCAAACCCACATCCCATTGTTAACGGGGCTAAGTGTGTTAGCATTACGCCAGAGAAACTTATATAAATAATACCAATATATATATACTTATAGATATATATATATATATGTATATATATATATATATATATATAT
>NC_068982.1:20495460-20497927 GCF_001194135.2 Octopus bimaculoides
TATATATATATATATATATATATATATATATATATATATGTATGTATCGGTGAGTATGTATGTATATGTCTCTGTGTGTATGTCTATGTGTGTGTGTGTGAGTATAACATACCAATTATTTATGCCGTTGTTTAGATGTTTTGAGTGATATACAAAATTTCAAAATAAACGACGTTACAAAATTACAAATGAAATAGTTAAAATCAATCTTAGTATAAAAATGTAACAGTTTCAACGATTCTCATTTGAAACTTTATTAAAACTTGATTACGGCTTCGATGGGCATAGTCAGAAATTAAATCCATCTTTATTAGCGTTGTGTTTCCATAAATCTCATAAAACCAATTAATAAGGATTTTCATTTCTTGCGAAAGTGACGCCAATATATCCAAGTTTCAGAATAAAATAAATACTATTTCAAATTGATATGAACACATATAATAAAATACAATCTTTTTGTTTTTTTACTAATGCAAAAAGAACTTACGTAGTTTATTAATTTTGCTTCTCAATATATTGATATATTTCCATTTTAAATTTATTTGGTTTAAGGAAATAAAAACAAAATTCAATCAATAAGATCAGGAGCAACAAAGTCGAAAACACTTCACGATTTCCGATTTTAATATTGAAAACTGTATGTCTACAATATTACTTATATAGAGCTACTTATAGAGTGGCTGAGTTTGAACATATTCACACTAAAATGGGTATGTATTCACATAAATTATATCAATGTACATGTAAACTCATACACTGGTTCGTCTATATGTGTGTGCACGATACACATACTTCTATATATACAAATGTAATATATACAGTAATATATTATGGTAATGCAATATAACAGTCTATGCGTATTTATGTACGTTTGTATGTATACAATGTCTCTCTATATGCATACACAGTGAGTAATGGTAAATATATTGAAAGAACATTTAAAACAAGTAATTGATGTAAACCATTCAAAAGTAGGTTAATGCGTTACAAGTTTATTCCAATAAATGCTTCCTTTATAAAAAAATATATATTTTCCAATTTTTCCAATTGGCATAATATACAACGCAGGGAATGTAATACAGATATAATCAATAACGGCAAATATTTCTGCTGCAAATTGCCTTGTAATGATATCGGTAAGAAAATAAACAGTAATAAATATTAAAGGAAATATAACTCATTTGTAGATACATATATACATTCATACAGAAACAGATACGTACACACACAATTCCATTTATGTGTATACATATCTATAATATGCACATGGAGATATGCATCTACGTACGTGTATACATATACCTACGTATATATATATATATATATATATATATGTGTGTGTGTGTGTGTGTGTGTGTGTGTGTGTGTGTGTGTGTGTGTGTGTGTATGTATATATACATATGCATACATGAACAAGTCATGCACACACACACACGCACGCACACACATATATCAAACCAAATTACTGATACACAAATGCACACACATATATTGATTTTGTTTTGCGTCATAATTCTTTCGTAAAATGTGATTTTAATTAGGATAATCACTGCAGTAAATTACATTTTGCAAACATGCAAATAATTTCGCATAGACACAAATTATATCAAATTCGACTTACACATACTTATCCAAACACACATAACATAAAGTATATGCATATGCTTTGTGTTTTTTTTTTCGTTCAAATGCTACGTCTACAAATCGGAATGTACTATCCAATGACGCCTTATTAGAAACGGAAACACAGTTATTTCGCCTGCAACAAAATCAATCTTATATTAGCTTCCCTTGAGTAACCAACTTGTTGCCGTTATAGGAATTGTAATACTCTTCTCTATTATTACACGACATGCATTCTGTTTATCATTTATTAGTATTCTGATCCATGTGTTGAACCATGTTATATTCTCCTTTCTCCTTGAGAAGCATTTAAGCTTCACAAGACAAATTTCATTTACTTTACAACAGCGATACGATACGAATATGATTTTATCTGCTTTTTTTCCGACTGTTTTTTTCTTTCTACCGGTTGCCATTTTCGTTTTGAATTAGTTTTACGTTTTACTGTCGGTGTATTTGTTTTCTGAACTGATGGATATCCCATTAAATAACTTTCTTTTTCACTCTATCACTCAATTTCTTCCTAGATGCCTGCGTATCAATTTCAGTCGCTTTCTCTGACCTTCGCTATTTCATTCGCGATTTATGCATCTGTACATACGCTCAGACATATACATACACGCATAACATATATTTACGGATGCTCGTGCATGTGTGTGTATGTAGGTGTTGGTATGTGTGTATACGTGTGTACGTAGGCGCGCGCGTGTGTGTATGTTTGTGTATGTATCTATATAAATACACATATATGCATATACATGTATATGTATGCGTGTGTGTATCTATCTATCTATCTAACTATCTACTTCTGTATATATATATATATATATATATATATATATAT
>NC_068982.1:20498045-20500996 GCF_001194135.2 Octopus bimaculoides
TGTGTGTGTGTGTGTGTGTGTGTGTGTGTGTGTGTGTGTGTGTGTAATACACAGCGACTCCTTTAATTAATTAATGAAAACCTTACATCGTTGCAAATAAACCGTTTTCGTCAGATGAATGCATGGACTTCAACCACAATGGACAACTGTTTTAACATATTCATATCACCAACTAGAGCTCAGATATTGACGTTGAAACGGCTGGCAGAACGAATGTTAACATTTTAATGGTGTTCTTTTGGCAGAGTCAATGTAACTATTTGAACGCCAGTTGATGATATGAATGTGTTAAAACTATTGGTTTTAACACATTCATATCACCAACTTTATGTTTGAAGTCTAAGCAGTCATCTGACGAAAACGGTCTCTTTGCAATGATGTAAAGCTTTCATTAATCAATTAAAGGTGCCGCTTGAAACGGCCGTAATGAATTGACACGTGTACATCTTTGTTACTCATCTATATTTTATTCACGTACCTTAGAATCTGCACTTCGGAAATATTAGAGAAATTATATTTATATAAAGTATATATCTGAACAACCATGAGCGGATACTTTCACTATGTTGGGACGTATTATCAGCATACACTGCAAGAATATCAATTGCAAAGACTTCTGCACTGAGTTTGCTACTCTCTTAATATTGTTTTGGTGTGCATGTTACTCCGACCTAAGAAGGTGCTTGAAATTAAGCATCCAATTATATATATATATATATATATATATATATATATATATATATATATATATCGTGTGTATTCCCATAACTGGTTAGCAATTGGAATCGATTATAACTTGATAGCAGAACAGAAATTATCTTTTCTATTCATTTCAGACATTCTGTAAAAATTAATCAACGATATTCTGTTTATCGTCTAATTGTTTATCGTCTAATTGTTTATCGTCTAATTGTTTATCGTCTAAATGTACTGGCAGAAACACAATATCGTAATAATATTTTTCGAATCTTTGTGCAGTTAATCATGCCGTTTAATTTTCTCTGTTGTACTTTAATTTTCATTTCACTGCTTTCGTTATAAACCGCACTCAAATTGCTATGTCTACCGGAGACATCAATCAATCATTTGTAAATTTGCTTTGTGCGTCATCGAAATGGCATACTTATAGCAATATTTCGGGCATCTGCACAACAACTTCCATATTTTAGCTACTGCTACAGAACAACCTTGCGTAAACTAGTCATCGTCATGCACTCGGCTGTCCTTTTTAGTGCAACAACATTTCCAGCCAACTCTACAGAGGGCAATTTTGCACGCTGTTATTTCCAGGATTATATTAGGCCGATTACACTTAAAAACTATACGATCAGTGGTTAGTATATGCTGCTTTGTATTTATAATAATAGTTTTGTTGATACTTATTTCTAATTTGTCTGTTACTTCCTATTACTAGATGTGTTTGCAATGTTTTTCTGTTTTCCCCTGTAGCAATGGTCATCTTCCTTATTCTTTTCATAACCTGTTATTCTACTTTATTTACAGAATTCTGCAATCTCATATTTGACAGAAGATTTAATTTTTGAGTGGTAGGTGAATTCTTTAATCCCTTACAACGTATATTAAATTTTAAATAGGTTAATATTTTCTATGAACCATTAGTTTTGCCGTGAATGAAAGTAATCCTGTCTCTGTATTTCTGATTTAGCTCTAAAATGAAGACATTAGATTGAAGATCGTCTAAATATTTCATATTAGTAGTGTTTCTAAACCTATTTTTTGTAGGCAATGTGTACAATGTGTATTTCAGTCTATTGTTACTTTTCTTATCCCTCTCCACGTTTCCTAAATAAACGGCCCAGGTAACTGACAGAGATGTTATTCAACTTCGTGTTAAAAATACAAGTGAGAGATATAGGTTTTTTATCTTGTTCTATAATAAATCAGAACAGATACCATTCATTCTTAACTAAACATTCTTTCTAGTATTTTATAAATGTTAAAGAAAACATGTTTGCCAAAGGTCACATCAACCATTATGAAACACACGCGCGCGCACACACACACATACATATACAGACAGAAATATATGTATGTTCGAATGTCTGTGTGTGCGCGGATATATGTATGTGTATGTATATGTATATGTTCGTGTGTGTCTATGTGTATACATTTATACCTATGTCTATATATATATATATATATATATATATATATATATATATATATATATATATATGTGTGTGTGTGTGTGTGTGTGTGTGTGTGTGTGTGTGTGTGTGTATGTATGTATTTAATATTTTGGATTAATGGGTATCTGTCGATTAGTGTGTTGAAGTGTTGAGTAGAGCACTGGCACAATTTGGGGTACCTGGTATCAGCCGTAGTCGGGGTATATTCGTTGAATCTTCTTCAGGAACTCCGCATTGTTAGTTGAGATAATGATAATTTCTTAAGCAATGAGAAAATGAATTTGGTATTAATCTTTGTTCCGTACAACGATTTTTTGACCCATCCTGCTTCTGTCACTTATGGGTAGAGCTCTGTTCAACATGTTGTGTTGCATCAGTTTGGCAGTCTGGGTCGCATCATGTACATCCATACATAAATTTGTATCTCGCTAAAGATCCTGAGTTTTGGCTGTCATGTTGATATATGCCAGTCTAGTTAGGCAATGAAACATTGCTACAATTATTAGCTACTATTATCCTTCTTCAATTACACTTGCAAACACTTGTGAATGTAGACAAATAATTGTTGATAAAGAAATTGAAGGGGAAGTCATATAACATGACAGACAATCGAGACACAACGTTATGTATGGATGTACGTAATGAAACCCAGAGAGCAAAATTGTTGCGACATGTTGGAAGGAGTCCTACCCATAAGAGACTGTAGCATGATGAGTCGAAACGACTGTCGTACAAAATTAAGATTAATACCAAATCCATCTTCAAGCTATTATGGATACATATACATACATACATATATAT
>NC_068982.1:20501367-20506284 GCF_001194135.2 Octopus bimaculoides
ATATATATGTATATATATATATATATATATATATAAATTCCCAACCACATTGCCATGAATGAAATGCATGACTAACCTTCAATGTTTTTCACAAGCTAGAACACTTTTTATTCTGAACATCCCATCTATTCATCACATTCACCGGAAACGCTGCCTCAAGAATCAGTTTGTGTACTACTAACAGGCATCTCTAACCAGACATATCATCGAAATGTACATCTTATAATACTGAACCGCTTTATGTGGCCTGAGAGGATCTCTTCTGCGCTAGATGGTGTATTCGATTCCATTATATCGTCCCCACCCACTAGGTAGCAGTCCACGAGTAAGTCGAAACGAACGTTGTCCTAAATAAACATACCAGCACACTGTGTCTTCTGTATTAATAATTTAGAATATACTATGCACCGAGGCATTCCTCACGCACATCCAGCAACAAATGTGCTCTACCCCGGATGACGCCTGGTAACCCCAAGCGGTGAACGTACACTGTAGGCATACAAGAACGGACATTCTCATAATAAGAATAGCTTACTACACCTTAAAGTCTTCTAACTAAACTAATTTTAAATACCACCTACACACATACACATACACGCGCATTCAACACACATATATATGTATGTAATAATTTTATACTCAGGTATACACCTTGTATTGTGCTCTTTAAAGCCTGTGCACATTATTCGGTTGCCTGATGTCTACAACAGTATGGAAGCATATACCACTGGATTTAATTCAAGATTTCCGTTGTATATATAAAAAGGTGATATACATAAAATGGCATTCTCGAGACTCCTTATTCAGAATCATTTCACGATCATTTCAAGCCATCATGCACCTGTACGTTATAGGTAAGAGGCTACAAATAATTATCACGCATCATAGGAGCAGCGCTGTGTCCTCAGGTGCGTTGTGGAAAAGCGCCTAATTATTTTATTTGCTGTTTCGCTTACTTCTATAACAATACATTTTAGTTCATGTAGCATACTATCCGTCATCATAAGGACCTCATATGCACCAATGGCACTGGACAGTTGCTGCTATAACATCGCACCTGTAAGGTAACGATGCGTTAGTGGATTGAGACGATCGTAGTGGTTATGAATATAGTCTCGTGAATTCCATCTCATGTTTGTCACATGTGTACATGAATGTATGTATGTATGAATGTATGTATGTATGTATGTATCTATGTATGTATGCATGCATGCATGCTTGTATTATGTGTATCCATGTACGTATAGGAACTGAAAGCATATAACTGTTGTGTCGACGCCCGCAGACGATGAAGTAGGCGAGCCCAATACGTAGATATAGAGGGAGAAGTCTAGACGTCGGAGTGGTTAAGTAGAGGTCATCCGAACGTACAATATAACAATAACACAAAGTATGCCGATCTCTATTCTTAAAGCAGCACTTTACATTTCAGAATAACAGATAGTTTTCAATGTTTTTGAAATGATACAATTTATAATATTTTTCATGTATTTAGCGTAGCTATATTTTCTGAAATTACACAGATCAATCTGAATAATAAAACTTCGGGACACTTAAGTGTAAACAAAGGTTTTATTTGTTGTATATGTTAGCGAACAAATCAATTTTATCTCCAAGTATTTCTAATGTCTTTTTTTTAATATCTTGAGAGTTTCTATGTACAAAATGAACCAAGTTATAATACATGTAGTGTATTTTCCCAAACATTAAATTTTGTAGGCGTTATTCATTAAAATGTTAATACCTTCATGGGCACTTGTTCGAACGAAACAGGAACAACACAGCCCAATCCTCTTATTAACTATCGCTTATATCGACAAGGTCAAGCTATATTTCAACATTTCATTGTGATTGGCTTTTACTTAATTCCAAGTTTGATATTTGAATATAGTTCCCTATATATGTATGAACTTCCAGACTCTACGCGGACAGAAATACCAACACAGACATACAAACATATAAGCGCAGAGACAAACAAACGCACCCGCAGACATTTTGTATATATATATATATATTAATAAGAGGAACAGGTATTTATATATCCAGTTTTATTCTATCGTCAATTACGTCTTTCCATTGCTGCAACTACATGCTTTTGCAAAATTTTGCAGGGTGCACAATATTCAGCGGAAACATATCTAGGTGCAGAAGTGAAAAGGCGTAATTGGCTGCAGAATAGAACTGGATATATAGATGTCTGTTCTCCTTACTATTAATTTATTATTTCTTCTCTACCGACAACATGAAATCTCTACAGAGACATGGATTTACCGAAGTGAAGATCTACGGAGGATAGTAAAATAACTAACTGGAGTTTTTCTATACTCATAAAGGTTAGCCAGTATTATTAATTTATTAACCGGTAAAAGTGAATACGGTACCCGGTAGAATTGTATATTCCCAACAGCCTAATTTTGAAATTTATATGTGTGCGTGTATGCGTCTGTGTGTGCGCGTGTATGTGGATAACCGCACGCGTATACAAACGAAGCTAACTAGATCTCTGTCGATTTGCTCAGTTTTTTCATCACCTGCGGTAAATACCGTTTTGAATAGTCTTGTATATATCTGACAGTTACACATTTACTATGCTCCTAAGTTAATTCTTCAGCAGAATCAGCATAATGTTTCGTGTGGATATACTCTTCGAATAAGGTATTTAATCCAAGCGACGTACTTTGAAATAAATTTCGTTCACGCGATTTCCCTCACACGTGAATGATCGTACTGATGCTATGATAAATAACATTTTCGAATGATAACACACTCTGGAACTTAGTTTGGACAACATGAATACTAAGTAAATATTCGTTAATAAACGCAAACACGCACTTACATTGATTCGTTGAAACCTGCTCTGCAATCCATTAGCTAATTTTCACTTACCAACCTAATGTAGACAGAAGCTTGTATAATTAATCTATCCTTTATCAATTTAATTTACTTTCCTCGTACTTTGTACCGCTTGTGTATTTTACTTCTCTGTTAACAAACTCCGTTGGTTACTATAATCACACATGCGTCTAAGAAATTTTTCGAAATCTAAGCATTGTTCTAGTTGAACTTCAATCTTTTAAAGCCAGTCTTCTTAGAGGACATGTAAGCATTAAATATCGAAATATAGTATAGTAATTTAGAAATTGTAAATTTAGTATGAAATAAGGTATCTAATATTATGTTGATATTTTTCGCGGTACTTTGCCATAAGAATAACCGATATCACGAATTCCATGGGCATTCTTCAGAACAGCAGATTTATTTGCTGTTTGCCTTGTATTTATCGGTTAGAGTTTTCTAGACTAGAGTGAAACTACGTAAAAATTGTCAGATAATAGCTGTAGCTACTAGTTCAAATCTAGAGCCTCCGTGATGTCTACAGTCATAATATCTACAGCGATGACAATAACTTAAGTAATGACACATTTCATTGTGTGATATTTTGTATCAATACCAAGGGTACCTATTATTTTGTTATGAAAAAACATGACTGGTCTCTAACGGTCACGAAAAGAGCAAAAAATCTAAACGATAATAAATGAAACTCTCATCCAACAAATTATTACATATTCTTCTAATAAACATAGGTTAAATATTAACGACAATTATATAAATGGCATCTTAAACATGTAAATCAAATGTTCAACAATAATGCATGTGAAATCAAAATATACAATTGAGAAACCAAATTCTGTAAATCAATTTACAAAGTGCCCTCTATATTCAGCTAGTTCACTACCCTCAGGTTCTCATGGTCATTAATAATTCATCCATGAATCATTACTAATATGAATACTATAAAATCTGAATATTTGAATGTTACAATCCGTCTAATAGAATTCAGGTTTCTATGTAATTTCAATTTGGACGCAGGATGTACGTTTTGCTTCTAGTGAGGCAATTTTAATTATTACAATATTGATTTCATTTATATCAGTAAGTCGAGGTTTTGTAAGGAAAAGTCGTACAACATATTAAAGCCACTAATGCTTCTCGTATTAACACACCCAGGGATAAAATTCACAATCAACCCCAGCGGGACTCACATTTAAAAGATTCAGATGCAAACAACGTATAATTATAATATATAGATTCAATCCGGTATATGAAATACTTAAATATAGGTACATGCTCTTCGGGAGATTTCAAATATTAATACTATCCACTCCAATATATTAGTAAGTTTAAGAACTGCATTTAAAATTTCTATGCATTGGCAATGCAAAATTAATAGGTTGCTTATATGCAAAATACATAAAACATGGAAAATAAATGCACGTAACACAACTGGGTACAGAAAGACAGTAATATTTGCAGATTATCCCCGTCGTTCTTTCTCCCTCCCTCTCTCTCTCTTTTTATATATATGCATACACATTCCTACTCCGACTCCTTCACCTGCACTTCTAACAACATCATCTATTGCATCTCCTGCTCTCTCTGCCATTCTCTGTACATCGGACAAACGGGGCGCCGCCTGGCCGACCGATTCACGGAACACCTCCGAGGCATCAACGTTTGCAATGACACCCCGGTGTAACGCCATTTCCGTTCTGCCGGTCACTCCTTGCAGCAACACCTGTCCGTGTTTGGATTGTCCTTGGACAGGGGCCATCCGGACTCCCGTTTTCGCCGTGAACAGGGATTAATCTTCTCTCTTCCCTCCTTTGCACCACAAGGGCTCTAATCCCCTCCCCTCTTCATTTAACCACTCCCCTGCCTCTCTCTCTCTTCCCCTCCGCCCTCCCTCCTACTTCCTACCACCCACCTCACACACACACGCACGCACGCACACACACAAACACACACACACACACACATATATTGAATCTGTTCTCATTTTTAATTGTTACTCTACATAATAATAGAGTCAATAATATCTTCGCAAGTATTTTCTCATGAATTATTTACTCCGCATAT